>NC_141611.1:52279968-52434968 GCF_047967505.1 Dipteris shenzhenensis | reverse complement strand
AATAAGACCTTTTACCATTTACCAAGAAGTTTATCAGTGGGTAGATTGCATGAGCAGATATCAGTGGATAGATTACATATATCAGTGGACAGATTACATGTCATGAGACATATTGGAGCTTGATGATTATTGGTTATTTTTATTGCATTTGTATAAATATTTAAGCTCATTTATTGTCATAAAAAACCTTGTAAAGCCTTCTATGCTATTTTTTACATTTATTGTCGTATGAAGCGCCTTGTAATAAACTTGACCATCCCGACCATTCACTATTTAACGAGTATTAGTGGGCTACATAAGTGGATATCATGTGGGCTGCATAAGTGGATATCAATGGAACAGTTTTTAGTGGGTAGATTGCATCAGTTGGGTATCAGTGCACAGATATCAATGGATGGATAGATTACATGTCATCACGAAGATTGAAGCTTTATGACTAGAGGGCAAATCAATGGATGGACAGATTGCATGTCTTCATGAAGATTGAAGCTTTATCACTAGAGGACATTTTATTTCATTGTAAAGCTTTATTGGCTAATTTTTTTACATTTGTACAAATATTTAAGCCTTGTAAAGCCTTCTAGGCTATTTCCCACATTTATTGCCATATGAAGCCTTGTAAAGCCTTTTGGGCTATTTCCCACATTTATTGTATCAAGCGTTGTATATTGTACTTTACTTGTATGTATCTAAATTCTTCATTATCTTTTCTTGTAGGATTATGGAGCAATCAACTAATGTGGGGGCTGTCCTAAATGACTCTGAGATCAGAGCATGGGTCTCTAATGTCACTTTGAATTTGAAAGGAAAGGAATATAGCCCCAATGGCTTTAGTAGGTGGACTCGATATCACATGGGCAAAAGAGCTTGGTTTCTTCATCAAAAGGAAAAGAGACTCTTTCTACTTATGTCAAAAAGGGAGTTCAATGATGTTGAAGATCCATGGAATGCTACTTTCTTCAAAAAAGATATGACTTCAAGCCTTGTAGTAGGCATAATGATAGAGCCAAAAGAGACTTTTATGGATATTTTTACAAAGAGTTCAGATCCTGAAGTTGGCGGTCTCCATATTGTTGTGTCAAGGAGAGACTCAAAGAACTTTGTGATGCCTCCTCCTCAACCATCAAAGTTTCCAGAGCTGCAAAGTGCATTGGAGGCTCTTGCATATACTTGGGAGCAATTTCCTAATGTGGTGGCAAAAAGGATGCATGCAAAGATAATGTTTGAGTAGTTTTAGGATGCACAATATGCTCCTCATATTCAAGCATCTTCACATGAAGGAGATCAAAAAGCTCAGACTTCGATGCAGGGACAAGAAGAACACACACACTATCACAAATGTGTAGAACATGAGCACAAACTTCTAGAGCAAGAAATGGTGGATGTAACTAAGGATGATGAAACACAAGCCTTGAGTGCATGGGAATTAAAAAAAATTGAAGAAGATCAAGGTCGATCCACTGCAGTTATGCTAGAAGCTCTTGCTAGCAAACCACGACGTGAAATGCAAAAGGCTAGTACTGCAAGAGCCATAGTTCCAAGCAGTAAAAAAAGGCATCGTCCCACTGTAGAGAGAGATAATGTGGATGAAAAACGATTAAAAGAAGAGAAAGATGAAGAAGACTCAGAACCCAAGGCTGAAGATGATCAGGATGAACTCACATCAATCAAAAATCTTAATCTGCATCTTAATGAAGTAGTTACAGATGATGATGTGGGATGTATATGGGGTCAAAGGACGTGGTTTGTGAATGCCAAAGATGTGGAAGCTGCAGCTGTCTTTATTAATAGCCGAAGCCTTGATATATCCTATGCACTGCAAATATACGAGGCTTTGAGAGATGGTAAGAAACCTGTGGCAAGCAATGTGGTCCTGCACCCAATAATGTTTTGTCCAATCAAAAATAGTTTTCTGGATCAAATAACATTTACAGGGCCTACACATTTTGAGGAAACCTTCAGTCGATTCTTTAAAGACACTCTTAAAAATATTCCACATGAACAAGGCGAAGAGGCACAAGGTGAGAATATGCTAAAGGAAGCAAAGAAGGAATTCCTCCTTCATTGCAGATTCTAGCCCATTGATGGTCAACATTGGGCTTATGCTTGTAATCAGATCGCAAAGGAAGCAAAGGAGGTCAAAAGACTCACTTCAGAACAATTTGCAAAGATAAGTTCATTCCATTATTATCCTGCAACAATCTGTATATCTCCTGTATATTCAAGCATGAGATCAAGTATTTGATTGAGTCCGAAAGACTTAATCATTATGTCCATGGAAAGCGTAAGATATCCTTAACATCAGAGGTCTTGCAGAAGGCAAGGGTTATATGGACAACATTTGGTTCTCCAAATCCTGATTTGAAGCGAAAGGTCATGAAAGTAGACGCCGACACACTCACGAACTTCTATACTTCTTTGAGTGCAGTTGTGCCTAGGGGAACTCAAGAGCGAGAAGAAAATATGACAAGCCTCAAGGTGGTGAGGGACAGATATGCCGACTACACTTCTATCATATTTCGTCCTGTTGAAGTGTTCAATGAGATGCTTGAAACGTGCATTGCTTGTGAGCGTGGATAGTTGATCTATGAAGCTCCTTTGTTTATCTCCGGAAAGTCAAAGGTAATGGATAAGAAGGAGTTGATGGCAAGGATGTGGAGGCCTATAAAGTACTTACCTGATAAGTATGCATCCATGGCAGCACAAAAATTTTTAAAGAAAGAATGGTTTTTTGGAAAAAAAGACAAAGACCACTGCATGGAAGAATGCATCAATGTACAGGTGAGGCGTGATGCAGTGCATAGTGCCATTAAGTATTTGCTGTCAGAGAAACAAATTCCACTTACTCATTGTAACATTGACTATAATGTGGTCAAGCATATAGCTTCTTTTTCAACACCCAAGGTAAAGCTATGGGCAAACAGGTGGATTAAAAAGGATGAAGATGGGTCAAAAATAGTAACCTCTTATATGAGAAAAGAAATCCCACAACAGGTGGTTGCATATGTGGAAAGATTAATCAGCGAGATAAGGATGCCGACAGATATGCACCAAAGCTTTCAATTCAATGTATAGGTTACGGCAGAGTCTGGAAAGCTTGTGAACTTCAGGGTAGTCTTAGAAGACGACTTCATCAAGAATGAGTCAGCATGGGATAAGCCACAACTATTCTTTATCAATGAGGTTTCTAGCGATGATATCCATAACTTCATTGATAGAATAGTATATACCACCATTAGCAAAGTGGCAATTTGCAACGTTGTCATTTTTGTTGATAAAAAAGACAAAGAAGCCATGCAGGTTACTCTAGAGCGAGCATATTCATCAGATTTGAAGATCTATAGTGGTGTTTATGTAGCAAAGAGAGGCAAGAGAGAATGTGGCATAGCGATTCAATCTCTTGAATCATTCTTTTTATGTATGCGGAGTCCCAACCCTGATCACTCCTTACAAAAGAACATAAGAGAAAATTCAAATAATTTGAGATTGATGCTAGAAGAGCAAGATATTCCCAGGTCCATACATTATCAAAAAAACAACTATGGAAGTCCTGCAAAAAGTGGGAGTCTCTTGCTTACCATGATGGAGAATTTGCTACCGGTAGGTTGGGAGGTCACCTTGTGCAGGATGGGATATTTATTTGAGGATCTCCTCAGAAAAGGCAACTCCACAAATATTATTAAAAACAAGCATTTCATGGCTTATTTTCAGCTTCAAGCAGATCTAACCACAGGCTATGAAAAAGAGATAGACCACAAGGACATTGATGACATGGATGATTACCTTGAAGATCATAATGTCCCAGTTGATGATGATGAAAAGATGGACTTACATGACCAGAGAGAGGTTGGTGGATGAAAACAAACATGATGATGCCTTCTTTGATAATTATGGCTCGCAGGGTTATGAAAAAAGGCCACTACGACAATACTTAGTGGTATGAACTCTCTATTTCTCAACTAAATACAATTTTTTAAATAAGATTTAAATTTAAAGATAATGAATCTAATCTCTCATATTTGTTTACAAGCAATAGAGGGAGAAGAAATGGATGAAGTCAATATGGAGGCACTCCCTTCTACTTCAGCAATGCAACCACCTCTAAATTTGATTGAAGAATCCCATGAGCACAAGAGCTTTAAAGACACCATGGAAAAGCAGAATGACTGCAAACATAAAATACAAGCTATGACAGAGACCCATTCTGCAAATTTAGCTGCATTGGATAAAATGGAGAGCTCATTTGAAGTTAGGATCGTTTTGAAATGAGAACCTCAGTATTTGAGCTTTGGTAGAGAGGAGGTTTCAATCCTCTCCAATCCTTTCAAAGAGGTTAATGACAATGTTATCCTGGCCATTCTCAGGTAACGTTTGTTTATTTGTTGCTACTTCAATGAGCTAACATTTGTTTATTTGTTTACAGATATCAGTTTCCTAGTGCAGAATGCAAATCAATTCTATGAGCTAACGTTTGTTTATTTCTTGGTGCAGTGTAGTTATTTCTCAGCTTCCTAGTGCAGTGCAGCATCGTGTCTACATGCTCGATGCTCTCCTTTCTTCTATTCTTAGCTCTCCTCAAAAGACTATAGAAGATGTTTGTACCTGGTTAAGCCCTTTGAATTTAGATGGGGTGCGAGTCATCTTTATGCCTTATCATGAGGAGTAAGTATCAACTCTAACCTTATTTTTACTATTTCTTTGGCAAGTTTGTGTAAAACAATAATCATTTTTATTCTGGTCGTGTAGCTCACATTGGAGTCTGATCGCCTGGGACCTTGAACTCAACCGTTTGTGGTTTGTGAATTCAATGGAAGGCTATCATGCCAACTCCCCAAGGTAATTATTCTCTTAATATTTTTGTTACTTTCTTATTTTGTATCTTATGATCATGACATATTAATATATTTAATATGTCATGATGGACAGTGCTGCATATCGGCTAGTATCTGCTATCGAAACAACCACGGAGCAACAAGACCAAGTAGAATTCAAAAGACGTCTGCCAGTGGAGCAAAAAGATGGGCACAGCTGTGGGTGGAGAGTTGCCTACAACTGCATGTTGTTTCTTAGAGAGATTTTTGATTTGGAGTTACCAGTCAAAATGGAATCATATACAGAAACCGATCTGCTAGCATTTCGGGCTGAGAGTATTTAGCGTCTAATTGCTACCATTGGGAAACAACCTGAAAATATGACTACATTGCAGCATGTATAAAACCTTATCTTTATACTTGTATGCTTGTTCAAGCCTTTAATTGGGATGTGTAAATCTCATAACTTTTTTATATTTTCCTCCAAGAGGAGAAGAGACTGAGTCTAATGAAAGCATGCTATCTTTATACTTCTATGATTATTTAAACCTTTATTTTTATTTGGGATGTGTAAATCTCATAACTTTTTAAATTTTTCCTCCAAGAGGAGGAGAGACTCACTCTAATGAAAGCATGTATGAAACCTTACTTTTTAAAATTTTGCTCCAAGAGGAGGAGAGACTCACTCTAATGAAAGCATGTATGAAACTTTATTTGCTTGTTTAAGCCTTTATTTGGGATGTGTACATCGCATAACTTTTTTATATTTTTATAGCAGAAGGAGGATGTAGAAGACATAGCAAGTGAAGAAGAATACGATGTAGACTACTCTCTCAATAAGATGAGTCATGAAAATATGAATCTATTGGAGCAGATTGGAAGTTCATTCACCGCTATGTTGTTAATTCGACAACAACCTCATTTTTTTGAATTTGGTGAAGAAGAGATTTCAATCCTCTTGAATCCTAAGAAAGAGGTTAATGTCAAAGTCATTACAACCATCCTCAGGTTTGATGCAGCCTTTTCCTTGGCTTTATACTTTACTTATTTTGATTAAACCCAAGAAGCTAATACTTTTTTTTAAATATAGTAATGTTATAGCAAATTTTTCGCAAAATATACAAAGCGTTTCATATATGCTCGATCCTCGTATTTCGGAAGTGCTTAGCAACAAAGAAGAAACCATAGAGGATGTTTGCAAGTGGTTGAAGCACGTTCCTATGAATGACGCACGAGTTATTTTTACAGCATATTATGAGAAGTAAGCATCAAACCCTACTTGTTTTTTCTATTGCATTGCTAGAATTATCATTTTTACAGCATATTATGAGAAGTAAGCATCAAACCCTACTTGTTTTTTCTATTGCATTGCTAGAATTGTCTCAAACACAGTAATTATTCTTTATTGATAATGCAGCTCACATTGGAGTCTGATAGTCGTGGACATCTTTGCTAAGAAGTGCTTCTTTGCCAACTCAATGGCATCCGTCCATAGCACTATGTTAGAGTAAGTATAGACTACACTTGTTGTCACTTCTTGACATGTAGATTGATATGCAATGCACATATTCACTGTTGTTATATGTTTTGATGTGCAGATCAGCTCGAAAGTTAGTAGGTGCTATCGACACAGTAATGCGGCAATGTGACTTGGCACAACAAATAGAGTATATAAGATGTCAGGTATCACATCAAAAGAATAGCCACATCTATAATTGTGGATGGAGGGTGGGCTACAATGGCTTTTTGGTACTTGGTCAAATTTTTGAGATACAAAATGACACCACACTATCAACATATACGGATTTGCATCTCTATGCATTTATAACATGTACCATTCGAGCAATCATTAAGGGCGACATTATGGACCCTCCCATAAGGCAAATAGATAATGGCTCAGAGGAGTGCGAAATGAATGCCGTCAAAGAGTCAAAGGGGATTGAAGACCTCAACTCTACAAACATGGCTTCATTGGAAGAATTGGAAAGCTTTGTTAATGTTAGGGTTATGATTCAACATAGACCTCAGTATCTTGAAATTGGGGGAGAGGAGATTTCAATCCTCTCTAGAGCTTCAAATGAGGTCAATAACAACGTTATGATGGCCATTCTCAGGTTTGATACAAACTTTTTCTCTGCTTGATAATTCAATATTTTGATTAAATCTAATAAGCTAATATTCATTTATTTGTTGGTACAGTATAGTTATCTCACGATTTGGTAGAGCCGTACAAAACCGTGTGTATATGTTGGATTCCCTCCTTTCTCCTATACTTAGAGATAGCAGAAAGACGATAGCCGATGTTTGTAAATGGTTACAGCCTTTACATTTACATGGTGTGCGAGTCCTATTTATGGCATATCACGAGATGTAAGTATCATGGCAACCTTTATTTTCATCTTATACTGTCAACATTGTGTTAAATAATAATGGTTCTTAATTATTCGTGTAGGAAACATTGGAGTCTGGTGGTTTGGGACCTTGAAGACAACTATTGCTGGTTTGTTAACTCGATTGTAATAGACACACTAAGTTTTTTTAATATGTCACATGTGATGAGCAAGTCGATTGAGAAGTTGGTATCTGCTATCACAGAAACAGGACAGTACAAAGACTCGCTAGACTTCCAAAAGCATTTAGTAGTAGAGCAGGAAGATGGGCATAGTTGTGGGTGGAGAGTTGCCTACAACTGCATGTTGATTTTCAAAGAAATTTTCTCACTTAAGCCACAGATCTCATCGGAAGACTCTTTGGAGCTCAAATATTCAGAGGAGGATATACAATTGTTTAGGACTGAAATCATTCGAGACCTAATTGTTGCCATTAGAATACAACGTGCAACTGAAGCAATACCAGAGCTTGTATTTAAGGAAGAGGAGACTGAGTCTACTGTGAAAGCACTGCACACTACAGAAGAAGTAGAGACTCAGTGTACACCTACAGACCATAGCCTCCACTGGAAGCATCAGAAGAGTTGCCACAGCCTCCGCTTGCATTTAAGGAAGAGGATACTGAGTCTACTCCGAAAGCACTACATACTACAGAAGAAGTAGAGACTGAGTGTACATCTAGAGCACCACATTCTCCATTGGAAGCATCAGAAGAGTTGCCACAGTCTCCACTAGAAGCATCAGAAGAGTTGTGATGCATGTATGATGTTGTGTTTGTATATATGCATGAGGAGCATATTCTCATGATGTTGTTTACTCCATGAATATTATGGTTGACATTTATTTGTTGCAATGTATGAATCATGATGTAGTTTTTGTTGATTATACACCAATTTCTAACTTATTACTTAAGTGGCATTTAGTCATGATATTTATATATTTATTTCATGCACACAATTTTATGATATGAATGTGTGATGATGTGATTATTAGGAAATATAACCTTCTGTGATGAGAATTTTGATATGAATATGTGATGATGTAATATTTGTAATATATTTCATGGCAAAGTATCAATTCCCAATGCTCCACTCACTTAAAGTACAGCATTCCCAATGCTCTGCAAAATTTTATTCAGTTGGACAGTCTCCACTCACTTGAAGTAGAGCATTTCCAATGCTTCTCTCACTTTATTCCAACCCTTATCCTTATCATAGCGAACACATCGTGCCTTAGTGCACTTGTATTCTTCCATCCTAGTCCTTCCAAAAACACTCTCTTATTTCTTACATCCTAGTCCTTCTGATTAACTTGTATTCGTCTTTCACTTTACGTCTTCCCTCACTTTCTATCACTCTTAAAGGAGGGGCAGCTCACTGTGCATCCCTCGCTATTGCTCCCTAACTCTCCTTCTCCCACTTTCCCTCTAAGACAATGACTAGTGACTACCCGACTTCATTTACTGAACTCAAATTCTGTCTTAGATCTCTTTTGTATGGACCAATGAAGGGAAAATCATTCGAGGAGGATATGTTATGCACATGGCTGCTTGATTTGAACTCAGCAGAAGTGAATATCCTTAGCTTTCTTTTTCGCTTCTTTTAATCACGTACTTCTTATGTGAACGAGTTAAATTTTCGTACAGGATATGGCGGTGGCTAGAAGCTGTATTGAAAAAAATGGTGAAGATGAGGAAAGCCAAGAGAGAAAAGAAGAGTTGTTGAATGCTTACAAGTCGGCGGAAGATTCAAAACAAGTTGTGAGGAGAGTCTGTGAGGAGATTTGCGATGCCAGCCCTGGTTACGCATGGCCTGCAAGTTTAAAGTCTGCTTGTTTTCATGAAGCCAATGCCATAGTAGGCACTTTTGAGGACATATGCTCTCTCTAATGACTTAATAGTCAAGTGATGGAAATTTAATTCCATAGAAATTTAAAGTAACTGTGAAATTTAATTCTATAGACTTATGTGTTTTCTAAAGTAACTGTAATAGACAAGAAATGAAACTACAGTTCCACAAAGACTTTTTAGTTCTCTAATGTAAAGTTGTAATAGACAAGAGAGACAAAGATGACATCTTCTAGGTTGAGCTAATGGAAGGTGTTTTTTAACAACATATGGCTTTGAGTTATATGATCTACTTCTTGTACAAATGTGTCATGCTTTTTTTTAAATGTACTCTAGTTTTTTTTCTAATTTGATTTTTTAAAATCTTACTTTTTGTCTCTTTTAACAACATGAAGTCCTCTTTGTTTAATGTACTCTAGTTTTAATAACATGTCATGTCATTTTTTCTAATTTGATTTTTTAAAATCTTACTTTTTGACTCAAAGTTTTGTTTTATAAGAGCCTCTTTTTTTAAAATGCTTTATCCAAAATTATCTCACAAAACGAATTTGGACAGTGCATTAGTCCAAAATTTATGAAATAGGTGTTTATAGCCAATTTTAAAGCTTGGTGTAGGGTACTCCAAAGAGTCTTCTCTTTTCCTCGAAGATGAAGACATTCTGCGAATCTAAGCTTGATATATTAAGAACATACGCTTGTGACCGACAATACTTGGCTCGAAGGCCTTCAATGTGGAGGACAACAGGCTACTTGAACATGTGAATATCTACTTTATAATAACTAGTGTGTAACCCGTGGCAAGCCACGGGCCGCATTCTTGTCAAATCTCAACCTGCATTAACCTTAGCAAGATCTCTAGGGAGAGTGGAAGTGGCATGACATTTGATGTAGTTTATCTGCAAATTGAATTGCCATGGTTGATGATGAGCTTGAGCCAATCAATTAAACACGTTGAAATTAGATTTTGACTCAGATCAAAAGGAGTCATGCATGCAGCCACCTGCTAGTCATTTGGCCACCTCTCTTCTATATACACAAAGAGATTTTGGCACTGGCAACACAAGCAAAGAGACTATTCCATACGCTATCTGTGACACAAAGGGAACACTCCTCGACTCTACCCTATCTGCACTCTACAAAAAAGCTAATAGTACAAGTCCTAACCCGTAGGGTACAGTCGTTGGAACTTGGACACGCTATCTTAGGTACGTATAGGGTAGTACGTCTCCAGCAGGAGATGGTCCTAAGACTTGTATTAATTGTAAAGTCCTGAGGACCATCCATGCGAATGAGGGTTGCCCCAGAATCCCAGATGCTGCCTCCAAATGCTTCGAAAATTGTGAGAGATTTGCAGAGGCACACCTAGGGATGGAACACTTGCAATTACATGTCAAAAGGAGGTTTCTCCCCACTCCAAGTTGACGAACCCACATTAGCAGTCTCACAGCTCTAGCTATGGCCCTCCTCTTCTCGGCTTGCTTCTTCCTCTTCATCACCCTTCTCCATTTTAGTTCCTCCCCCCCTCCTGCTTCATCCCACTCCACTTCCTTCTTTGCTGCCCATGTTTGGACGGTTTGTTTTCTTTCGCAATATAAAATTTAGACGTTTGCTCGGACTGACAGCTCGCATCTCCAGCCATTGATATTACGCCCGAATGCATGCACTCATTTGCTTTCCCGCTGCAGGATCTCCGATTCAATTGGTCGTCTATCCTGGCTTTCGTTGCCGGTTTCCTTGGGGCCGCGTTGGGCAGCGCAGGTGGGCTGGGGGGTGGTTCCATTTTCATTCCCACCACCAATCTCATCATCTATCATGCAAGAGACTTGGCATGGCATTTTTTCAATGTACACAAGCAAATCACAATGCTTTGACAATGGCTTATGTAGCATATTTCAGCGTCATGAGTATTTGCCAGTAAGCAAATAATATCAAAGCAAACTTGCAACTGGCCTTACCTCAAACGTATGGCCCTTGTTCCATTGCCCGTGCTTATTTCTGCTACGACTTCTTGAATTCTTTATAGAGCCACGGACCTTGAAATATTACGATCATCCTCCTCGCATCCACCATCTCACGGCCAATTTCAAGAGTAGATTTCTGGCTTGCTGGCTCGCAATTCCTTATTTGTAGACACCATGCCATCGACAACAAATTGTAGGAGGTTCATTTCATCTTCGGCCTTGTTCTCGGATTCGTTAGTGTCTGAAGACACGAGGTTGCAAGATTCAAGTCTGCAACCACGGTTAGAATTGATTGGGCATTAGCCATGGAAGACGAACTAATAATGGGGCTTTCATTTGGGAATTCTAAGTCCACCTGGCTTTCATCTGTGTACCATTACAAGATACATGGAAAAGCCGAAAACATCAAATTGTCTACTGTGCCGAATATGTCGTTCCAAGCGGGTTTGTCATGTGATAAGCATCACAAGTTACACCTCCTCCTAGGTACTCTGCGATGATGGGGATTTCTCTCTTTTATTGCACGTTTGCGTAATAGGCTCTCCATCACCTGAAAGTCATGGTAATATTTATGTGCAATGATTTCTGGGAGTATTCATGTTTGGACCCTCTGATCGTGATAATTGAGAAGAGGGTGGTGAGATCATAGATGGTCAATCAAGCAAATTGGAAACAAGCTGTGGTGATCAGAATGCATTTATGATCGAAGCAAACAAGATCTTGAGATCTTATTGAACGAATAGACGAAGTAAAATTGGAATTTGTGATCCCTAGATTGAGATCCTTCTTCCACTCCTTGAAGCCGTCTTTGGTCATCATTCCTAAATGCCCTTGAAGCCGTCTTTGGGCATCGTTCCTCAAAGATAATAGCATGCTAGCAATGAATCCACCTAAACCCCCAAATCACACAATTAGAGCCTGGCGAGGAGTCAAGAAACTGCACGGGATGGGTCAATTAGAATTAGAAGCAAAACGGTAACTCCTAGCACACAATAAATGCATCGAAGGGTACCCAACACTTTGATCTAATCTAACAATCAATATTCTCTCTATGGTCATAACCGTTTAGTCTCCTTAATGTATTATAGATGTCCGGCAAAGTCATCCCATTGGAATTGTAATTTTGTATAATCACATTTTAGAGGCCGTGCAAAGAATGGGCCAATATGGCATGGATGAATTTGATACAAGTCATATAGTAGGTTACCTTGAAAAAATTTCAAAGAGGAGAATGATACAATCTTCGCCCTTTTTGCCTCTACTACAACTCCTCCCCCTCAGGATTCATTGCATCCTAGTTCCTCCCATCAACCCCAATTTCCCCCCGGTGACTATACCTCATGCCACTCACACATATGCACATCCACTGCCACCCGGCACCTCTTATGCCTCCAACACCAGACTTCCTTCCACTTCACATTCACCACTGAAGCACATACCGATGCATGCGAAACACAACTTGATCTGCCAAAATCTACAGATATTGTGGTTGAAATTAATCTCTTGCAACATATCCTTGGCCTAGATCTTCTCACCATGGAAGCCCCTCCAGTTCCTTCTACAGTAGCAGATTCATTTATCGAGGAGGACAAACAATTTCCAGTCACCAAAGAGGATCAGCTCGGGGCGGGGCTGATCCTCTCTGCTCAGAATGTCATCATATTCTCCAACCCTTTTAGCCCTCGAGTCATTGTTTTCTTGGGTGTAGCCATTTTTGGTGAGGTTCAGGGACTTTTTTGTATATAACACACTATTCAAAATTTTTGGACTTGTGTAAAGTCCAATTTGAGAAATGGACTAAAAAATAATCCAAAAATTTTGAATATACTAGTAATGTTGTTTTTTGAACTAGATTTGACAACTCCAAACAAAAGATTTGGTGATTAAGTACTAAGAACATCAATGCATAACCAAATCTCTTACAGAGGTGGTCTACATAAACATCTTCATAACTTCTTATGAGTTGAGCTACTATCACCTAAGAACATTAATAGATGACTAATTCTCTTAGAAAGGTGGTGTAAATGAACACCTTTATGTATAAGTGGTGTGCACACACCTTTATGACCATTTCTTTTAGAAAGGTGGTGTACATAAACCCCTTAGAAAGGTAGTGTACATAGATCCTTTTATGTGTAAGTGGTGTACATATACACCTCACTTGGTATTAAAAAACACCCTTAACTATAAAAATACATTGACATAAAGTTTAAAATACACCATTAAGTATAAAATGGACCTCATAAACAATCTTTATACACAATAATGAGAGTAAAGAAATAAAAAAAGTAGTTAACTTTTTATTAGATATTCGCTTTACATAGAAGTTCAAAACTTGTGAAGTTCAAAACTTGTGATTACAAAGCCGTCAGCCATCATGTTCCTCAGTACCAATGTCCTCAATGCCAGGCCCTTGACTACCAGGGTCCTGACTAATAGGCTGCTCTAAGACAGTACCAATGTCCTCAATGCGCCCTTGACTACCAGGGTCCTAACTAATAGGCTGCTCTAAGACTGGAGTCTCAGTAGCAAGGTCCTCAGTAGTTTGCTCTTCAGTTCCAAGCACCTGACTAGTAGGCTACCCTAAAGTCTCATGTCCAAGTTCTTGGTGAGTAGGGTCTTGGCTACTAGGTTCCTGACTAGTAGGCTGCTCTGGAGTCTGTAAGGTCATGGTTGAAGAACCATCTATGCCTCCTGGTAACTCCTCCTGGTCATGATTTGCCTCATCCATACCTTCTTTGGGTAAGGCTTCCTTGCTTGATCCCCTTGCATGTCCTTCACCCAAGATCAAAGGTGCCTTCCTTACTTTTAATTTCAAGGGAAGTGCTTCCACCTCTTTAGCCTTACCTTTTCCTATGACGTGCTGTACTACTACTTCTTGCTGCCGCGAGCCTTCCCGTATGATGAGTGGAACCTCCTTGACTCTAGTTGACAATTGATCACCCTTATTCTTTGTGCGGATTTCTTCTTGGCGTAAGTCATCGGATGCAGAGCTTTCATCCTCATCATCACCTGAGCTAGAATCATCACCCTCAGACTCACTACCCTCGTCTTCAACATTTTCCTCACTACCCTCTTCTTTGACATTTTCCTCTGCAAAGAAGGTAGTGCAACTGTAATATGTGTCAAAGAACTCAATCTGATGGGGGGTATCAATGACATTTACATTTCTACCTTGGCGTAGCAATTTCTCAGTAGCAAAACCCATTCGATACAATGCTACTTCCCACCCATCATTTAATAAATTCTTTGTCATCTCTAGTATCACATCAGGATCCATTAACTTTCTGTAATACACCATTGCTGCATCAAGTTTAACCTTATTGTCCTCAAAGTAATGAAGTTCGAGAGTCCTTAAAGGAATTTTGATTAGATTGCCACCACCACCACCCCTGGATAAGAAGCACATCAAGAAAGGCTGCAAGACTTGAATGGCAGTGCCTTCCAAGATAGTCATATGATTGCATAGGACTATACCATGGTATACTTTTGAAAGTAAATACCCAAATGCAGATGTCAAACTCGCATACAAGGCATCCCTTTGTGATTCTGTCACGAACAGGACCGACGTTGATCTTTTCTTATCTACCATAGGACCTTCTATGATAAACCGCACAAGTTCAACTATCCGTGATAGTGCAAGGTCTTGCAATTCATCTATGAAAAATACACATGGCTTCTCCCAAGCATGACCGCTCATTGTTATAAAATGCTCTGTATCAATGCCATTGATGTGTGCAAAATTTGTATCATTCTCTGATAGCAAGATATCATAGGAGAAGCTGAATGGAGAACCATCATCTAAACCACCAATTGCTCTACCTTGAGCAGTGGATTGCAAGGCCTTTTTCTTGATGTCCACCAGCTAACTCATCATCAGATTTCAATAAAAACAATAGTGCTGAGAGAGTAGCCTCACTTTGAATCATTCGGGTGACCACTTCATCCAAGTTGCTATGCTTGCTCTTCTTTCCAAAGAAGTAGTCACCGCTTAGGATCTTCTTGCATATTTCTTCTGTTATTGCATCTGGAACAAACCTTAATGCTCTCCACCAAACAATAGACATCGGTTTGATTATTTCTTTCCTCTGAGTTGCAGTGTGCTCTGGTGCCTCAAAGGATATCTTTCCTGTTTCATATGCTTGGCAAACATCCACCATGCTCTGAAACACTGAGTCCTCACGGAAGACAATCTTGCAACCATTAGGGGAGAATTGGGGTCTTCAAAGGGCCCCCAATTAGTGTTTCCTAATTTCAAGGGATTAGTGAGGTATTTGAGGTGTACCAATGGGAGTGCTCCTTTTTGTGGGGCAATGCCATGTTGAGGTGGAGGGTGGGCAGACCTGCAAACAGCCCCTATTGGCTACTCCTCTTACACCGGGGACCACTCAAACCATCCCCCCCCCTCAACCCATGCTTGACCCTTCTCCCATATGCACCTCCCCCAAACAAACCTACAAGTCATTCAAGAGGTGGTGGGCCCTTCTGGGTGAATTTTTCCCCCCTCTCAGCTTGTTACAAGCCTGCCCCCTCCTCTTCTCTGGTCCAGCTCCATCCTCCCTCCATTTTTCAAACGTGGGAACTCATTTGTCATTTTCTCTGCCCCCTCGTACTCTGGTCCACTATGTTTCTCCCTGTCCAGCACCTCCTATAGCAACTACTCATTCTCTCTCCACTCCTAGCTACAACACCTCCTACAGTAGCAGCTGCTCATCCCCCTCTGTTCTTTCTTCCTCCATTCCTAGCTACAGTACCTCCTGTAGTGGTTGCTCATTCCCCTCTGCTCTTTCTCCCTCCATTCCTAGCGACAACACCTCTCGGAGTAGCTGCTCATCCCCCTCTACACTTTCTCCCTCCATTCCTAGCTACAGCACCTCTTGGAGCTTCTCTCAAGCTTCAATTGCACCCTCTATACCTTCTCCCTCTCTCTCCCTCTATCGGAGCTGCTCTCTCCCTCCAAGCTGCACTTTCTAGTCCACTATTATTGTTGTGACCTCTGTACAAGCATGGTGAGGAGACCATACATGTACTCTGTGTCCCACAGGAGCAAAAATGCACTGGGTGAATGGGTGCCTTGCACCTACAGCTTGAATGATTGGATAGTCATGAGAGGATCTGCCAAGGGTCCACATAAGCTTCCCAAGAGCAAAAGAGGTGATCTTTTGCATGAATGGAAGGGCCGCATCATGAAGTTCAAGCTTGGGAAGAAAGGATTTCTTGCAAAGGTGCAACACATCTACATGGGGAAGGACATGCGCCATCCTCCGTCGAGCAATCAATCGACAATACCATCACATTGTAAGTCTGCATTTTGTGTAAGATTTTGAAGTGTAATGAGTCAGCTTGAAATTGTATTTTGAAATAGAACCAGTGTAATGAGTCAGTTTGAAATTGTATTTTGAAATAGCACTTGTGCATAGCAGATGTATTTCCTTCAGACTTTGAGGAGTGGGAACCAGTCGAGTGCTTCTTAGGTAAGTTTACTGCCATTCATGAGGATTTATGAAGGCAAATGCATGCTCCAGAGAAGTCCTCTGCTTTCAAACAAAGAAATATCTATTGGTATAATGCCAAGTACATTACTCCAAGGACGGCATCAGGCTATGGCCATCTTCAATGCATTGCGACACCACAACTTGAAGACATGGATTGCAGCATGGTGGACACAAGAACAATGCAATCATACAAGGAAAAGATTGATATGGGCATGGCCATGAAGTTTACATTTGGCTCTAAATGGGCAAGGTTGTCTTGGTTTATGCCGCTGCACATTTTTGCTTCTTGTTTTCATAATATCCAGATGCACAGAACAAAAACCATGTGGTCATGCAAGTGCCTACATGAGAATGCCCTTGAGGAATTGCTTGGGGTGAATTACGAAAGTAGGTTAGGTGAACAAAAGGGTGATCTGTTTCAATGCCATGCATGTAAGGACAATGTGGTTGTCAAGTACCACATCTCCCGCCAAATGTTATATTTTTCTTTCCAATGTAGGTGCTGGAAGAAAACAGGTGACAATTGGCTCCCCCTTGACTCTAACGATGATGATAATACAAGGGTAAGTTTATGTATTGGTTCTCATTTGGGAGATGTTAAGAATGTGACTATCACATCACAGTGGACTCTGACGGACGTGCGGGAACACCTATTGGTCATGGAGGATGGCATGTCTGAGTCCTTTCACTTTACCTTAAATGGTGAAAAGGTAGGAAAGCGTGCAGAGAAGCTCGTGCATAGTGCCACTTTTATCCCTCCTGCAATATTGAAGATTGTCTAGAAAATGTGGGGTGGAACAATTGTGGATTTTGATATTTTCCAATTAATAGTGGTGCAATTAATTTTGATGTTTTGAATGGTTTTGTTTCATGTCAATGTCAAGTTTTTTCCAAAATTTTTACAATTCTTTATGTTTTTTTTTGGGTATATATAGGCTATAAAGTTACTTTAGTTTCAAAGTTTCACTATCATAGCCATAGTTCTCCTGGCTACCAAACTACTATGGATTTTGCTAGGTCTGCCTTCCACGATTTCATCTCCCATACTCCATTAATTGATAGAGAGGAGGAGTTATTTCCAGTCTTTGATAAGAGCATAGATGTCCTAGGCACCTACTTGGGAGCCCGAGATGATTTTGAAGACCTCATCAAGTACATGCAAGACTACATCGCGAGTTTTGCATATCAACTTGATGAGTCTACAAAAAGATGGGTCCCGATTGATTATTTGAAGTACTTGTTCAATCAAGAACCCAGGTTCGTGAAGCGTTTAGATCGCTTTCGAAACCAGCTCACACCCCTAGGGTTTAGGGAGGTGGACACTGATGACCTCCTAGCATGTGGAGTCATCGAAAACACAGGAAATAGGTTCCTATCCTGGGAAATGACCTTCATTTTCCTTTTCTAGGAGGGAAAAATGGAAGAGGAGGCCTTGACCTCAAGCCTTGACCCTGCCCCTCCCCTTTCCGATCCTCTTATTTCTGTAGATGAGCCCAACATCTACAATGAAGAGCCCATAGATGAAGAAGCTGAGGAGCGAGAAGCTGCATTGGCCCTAGAAGTGCTCCAACGACCTCCTGAACCCCATTCTACTTCTCAAATTCCATCCACCTTGGGCACCACCTCTATTGACCCTACAATAATGATATGGTTTCTTGCTCCCCTTCTTGTCGATGGAGAACAATACCTCTTTCTTTATGACGTAGAGGTTATGTTTGGTCTCCAGGAGGATGAAGCTCTTGGTATCCTGTGTGGATACGAGGTGGACATGACTATGCAAGAACTTGGGTTTTTGGGAGCAGATGATTCAATAGAAGAGGTTCTTGCTTTAACATTGGCCCAAATCAAAGATGCAGAGACATCAATCTGCTCTGACCTACCTGATGTTCCAGAAGAAGCCTCCACATCTCACTCCAAACAGCAGGAGGCCTCTGGATCCATCCTCATTGACAAAGAGGAAGGGATTGAGCATGATGACTCCATAGTGGTAAGAAACTATGAGCTTTGAATTTCTTCTCTTGGTATACTTTTGCTTTAATGGAATTCTAATGTAATGTTGGTGGACTGTTGCAGGAGGCATTTGAGGTCAACCTATTCTCATCTCGGCAACGCCTTGTTCGCAGTAGCTTCGACCGAGATCACTCACTGGCACATTACCTTGGCTAAGCAAAAGGGCACTTTGTGGTTATCCACAAAAAGTTTTCTCCACATGGCACTGATGACCTCCTGAAGTGCAAGGCCTTGTCAAGAGTGATTGGTCATGCTGACATCAATCGCAATATGACAAGGTCATTTTGGTGAACCGCATGGCTACCCTCAATGCCTTTGGAACCAATTTTCAAGGTATGGCATTGACGGCAGCAACCATGTCCCTGGCTAGCAACGACAATAGCAATGACTCTCTATCGACTAGGTTTAGAGCTAGGAGTGTATTTGGGAATTCAAAGCCCAATGTTCTTAGTGTTTTAGAAAAATTGTATAGAAATTTTATTTTATATGAATACAGCTATACTTTTTATACAGTGCCCCATTTTGTGTTCTTCTACAAAATTTATTTTATACTATCATTGTATTTTGTAACTTTAATTGTTGTTGGCATTAATATTTTCATTCACTATTCTGTTCAAAAGCATGCGATTAGATAAATATTTGCGCTATAATGGTCATTTTTGAGCAATCCAGTAAGAATCTCACCATGCAACAGAAGGCAAATGTGTTCGGCATCGCGCGGGGAGCCCAAAAATGGCAAAACCGTCTATGGCGCATATGGGGCCTGTTTGACTTGGTGTCAAACAGGCTCCATACGCACCATAGACGGTTTTGCCATTTTTGGGCTCCCCGTGTGATGCCGAACACATTTGTCTTCTGCTGCGCGGTGAAAAAACATCATTTGACCACTCAAATTCACACTGAACTTGCATAAACTGATGGAAAGCATCACGTAACATGTATAATAACATGGGAATAGTAATAGAACATAAAAATATCTTTTATTCATTGGCCTCAAAGGGCAGAGATTTACAAAATGATTCAGGTTACACCAAATGAACCTAAACAACATCTAGGGCCTAAGGGAGGGATCAGAGCGGATGCACTTGGCGAGTGCAAGGTCCTTGTCCATCACTATTACTCTTTTGGCATAAATAGCACATAAGTTCGCGTCTTCAAAAAGACCTATTGTCATCTGCTCCATTGCCTCCTGAATTGCTCCCATAGTGCCTGAAGTGAAATGCACATCACTCTTGTAATGCTGTGCTATTTCACGTACAACATGTTGGAAGGGTGCATGGGGAGTGAGATTGTCCACAGTGGTTTGGAACTTGCGGATCTCTTGAAGTGCCTTCACTCCTGATTTTTTGCGCCTCTTAATCTTTGGGGGACACTGCACTGGCCTTTGGACATGGCTCCATGGCCGCTTGTTTGCTTTGAACTTCTTTTGCCTCTCCTCCCTTGCAACCACCTCTTCAGACTCCTCTTCCTATGTCTACTGGGTCATTCGAGGTGGCCTCTCGTGCCTAGGGGTTTGCTTTGTCCTTGGTCTCTTTTCCTTTTCACGAGGCTATGAGACAGCAGGCTGAGGCTCTTGCTCAGCTCGTACTAGAGGCTCCTCATATCTGATCATCTCGAGGCACATAGGATTGATGGTGCTCTTTCGTGCGGTCTACTTGGTTGGAGGATTGGGGACAAGGTTCATTATATCTACGAGCCCGCCAAATACTTCCTCTTGTTGTGGCCCCTATAATCTCTCCATCTCCTCTCTTTACCTTTCTTGCTCCCCTTGTTGGTCTAGATGCTCCACGCCAGGACCCCACGGAGGAGGGAGGGGCAGTTGATCGGGATTGACTAGACTATTTTGCCACTCTCAGGAGACCTCTCTACTTCCACGATTAGTTGTGTGGAAGGACTGAGAGGGCCCCTCATTGTGCTTAGATCCTTCGTTGTGCTAGGATTCCTCATGGTGCTGAGATCCCTGGGATCCCCCATGAGAGTCAGATGGTGGGCACTCGCGTTGCTTGGACTCTTGATGAGGAGAACCGCCTTCAGATCCTTGGTGATCATTGCCGTCTTGGCCACTGGGGCTTGTAGTGTGTTCGGAGGCCATGGTGTTATGAGGAGGACAACGGGTAGCATCTAAACAGCGTCCAGTGGGTGTAGCAATTTGTTTAACTCATGCCATAGAAATGAGGGATTTTAGGGTTTTGAAGTGCTTTATATAAACTTTTTTAAAGCACTTTAGGGTTTTTATTTTAAATTAGGGTTTTTTGAGTGCACCTCCTCCCCCCCAGTCTTTTGTCGCCAATTTGGTAATACTTAATCTTCACAACCCTCCCTCCCAACCCACTCACCCCTCTGCCCTACCATGTCACACATGCAATTCTGCAATTTCCAAACAAATTTGTGAATTTTGGAATCTATAATTGACTCAAAATAGTGTTAACTTTATTCATCAAACATTTTACATTTGGGGCTCTCTTAGGACCCAACGCCTCCCCTGTCTGACTCTACGTTGCAACCAAAGTGCAACCCCTTTTGGCTCCCTGTTGAGGATTTCCAAGCAGCACATCTCCTTGTCTTCACATGTTGAACCGCTTTTGCGAGACTTGAGACCTCTACCTTATCGTGCTTGAGAGTCCTGGCCTCTAGACATCTATAAAACCAATCGAACATTTCGTGTAGTGCATTGCTTCACGCGATACCACCCCCATGCCTTGTATTCTTGAAGTATGTTGCCTTTGCTCTGCAGTGTGATTTCTTCATTCCTTGAGTATTCCAAATGGACAGAGGGCCCCATTGCTCTACAAACCATGGTGCATGTGCATAAAGAATATGCTGTGTCTCCCAATGCTATCCTGAATCTCTCATAATAAAGATCATCTATTTGACCTTGTCCAAGCAACTTTATAAATGCATCAAGGTTTGTCCACAGTTTTGCTCTCAAAGTAGCAATTCACGGATGTGAAGCTTGATTTGTGGTCACTCACACAAATCTTTCTAGTACTCCCAACCTAGGGTGCTTTGAGCCAATGTATGTTTTTCTTTATCAGCATTGTGGTTGGACAAGAACCTCCTTGCCTTTCGTCCACCCATCAACACTTTAGTAGGAAGATTTTGTGTCTTTCCTGATTGTTTCTTGTCCTGCTTAAGCTTTACATTGCCTCCGTGAAGTCCCATTAGTGAGAGTAGTTCTTCAGCTTTTGCAATGCATTGTGCAGATACTTGCTGTGGCCTCAAATTCCAAGCATAAACTAGATGGAGATAGAGTAACTTATCAAGTATACATAGTTCAGCATGCAAAGTACACACATGTACCTGCTCCAATGGAATTGGTAGAATGGGGTCCCACTTAGGATCCTTTTTGTGACGATCAGGCGCGGCACTTTGGTTGCGAGAAAGGATGCCATTTTCTCACTGTAGGCTTCCCTTTTGCATCTTCTGAGAGTGGGTGCAATACAAGCATGTCCATTTTGCATCTGCACCTATATCACAACCATACAAGCACTTGAGGATCTTCAAATCACCAGCTAGATGCCATTCAACTTGAAACATTCCATGCCCATCCACAATTAATGTTTGCCCTGCCTCTTGTCTTTGAATAATCGACGAGATACTGGTTCTCTCCAAAACCCACTTCAATGTCTCATGGCACTCCTTTGGGGTCTCAAAGGCTGCAAGCCACCATATGTCCTCAGATTGGACTGAGAAACCCTACTCAACTTCCTCATCCCCTTGAGCAAAATGCAAGGCATCGTTCATAATACAAATGCTCACCCTCTCTAGCTTGTGCTCTTTTACCAACTGAGCTTCATCCATTTTTATAACAAATTCTAGCTTGCCATCTGTACAATAAAAGAGAAATTCAGTAAGGATATAGAAATAAAAAGAAATAAAGTTAAATGTGAAGAGGGAATTTCTCTTACCTTCTTGTCTCATCCCATAGAATTTGACCATGGCTCTCTACAAATTCTCTACATCCATGTAAACATCTCAAACATTGGATGCCAAATTTCTTTTTACTCTTCTAAGTCATTGTGCCACTTACACAATGGTATCCTCCAAGCTTTTCTATAGCACATTGGTTTGTTTCTTGACGTGCAAGCCTTACAGACCACGGTGTTGGCAATGGCATTGTAGATATCTTATACTTTTCCTTCATAGCAGACTTGAAAATTTTAAAAACAGAGTTGTAAGCTTCATGACTTACACCAGCAGCATCACAAGCTCCAAGCACCTCCTTTGCTTAGATGAGGCCCTTGAAATCCTTCATTACCTCTTAAGCAACTTATTTACGTATCCCTTTTTGTCTAGGGTCCTTCAACACTTCCATGACATCACTTGGCTTTATTAAACTTCTTAGAACATATGAAGGATCACTATCATCCATTTCCATTGTTCCCATCACATCCTCTATGAAATTCCTAAAGTAGAGTACAAATGAGTCTTAGTGGAAAGCATGCAACACCACAAATATTTTGGGGTAAGAAATTTCATTGAAGATTTGGGGAACTAACCTTGCCACCCGTATTCTCCTCTTTTGGGCACCACTATTGGTTGACAATGCATCCATAGATTGCAATTGTCTTTTCCTCTCCTTTAGTCCCAAAGGTGTTCCCTTCAACTTTTGTATCTCATTCTATCGACTTCTCTCGTTGCTTCTCCATAGCACGTTGAACTTGGCCATAGATAGACCTTTCCAAATCTTGTTTGCTTTCAGCAAGCTTCTGGATTGATTCTTCCAATTCATGTCGCTCCAAGTCCAGTGCATGTGCTTTGTCACTGAGTTCTTTGTTTTGCAATTGGAGATCCTACATACTATTATGCATTGCCATAATAGTAATATTTCCCAAATGTGCAAGTTCTTCTACTTGGGCTCTCTGCACCTCGCTTGCTTGCATAGCCAATGTCTGAGAATGGTTCAATCGATTGCAATAACCGAGCAATCTAGCATGTCCCTTGCCAACAAACCGAACAACATCATGCATAGTATGAAAAGGAGGACTCTTTTGGGTGGGAGGGTCTAAAGGATACAAGTTTCCATCCACCCAAAGGTCAAGATGCTTCTTCCCTTGCAATCGAATATTGTGGAGCACACTTTGAGGAGTTCCACTATATCCCAAAGAACGTGTGCTTGCATATTCTACCTCCAATTGTAGGTTCACATGGTACTTGTTGGTGGATATGTCCTCGAATGGTGCCATGAGTACTTAAAGAGAGGTATCAATGATGCAGGCTAAAATGTAGGGGAGAGCTGGCAAAGATGGAGCAGTGAGAGGGAGAGAGTAGCAAGGAAGAGGGAGGAGGAGAAGCAGATGAGGGCAAGAGGAAGAGGAGGAGAAGAGTAGGGCGACAGGTGTAGAAGGGAGGGAAGGAGCTGCTATAGAAGGGAGGAGGAGGGGAGAGATTCTGCAGGAGGGAGGAGCAGAGGAGAGGGATCGTGGGTGGCTGGAGAAGGAGGGGAGAGGAAGGAGGGAGGAGGAGCCAGAAGGAGGAGGAGGGGAGAGGGAGGAGGGAGGAGGAGGAGCAAGACGGAGGAGGGGAGAGGAGGAGGGAGGGGGAGGGAGGGAGAGGGAGAGGGAGAGGGAGGAGGAGGAGGGAGGGAGGGAGGGAGGGAGGGAGAGAGAGGGAGGGAGGGAGAGAGAGAGAGAGAGAGAGAGAGAGAGAGAGAGAGGGAGGGAGGGAGGGAGATTCGAAATTTGAAATTAAAAGTGGCCCCCTCCCCTCATTGATGGGGGGAGAGGTGGGCTCAAATGTGGGATTAACCCACCTAGGTTGGGCTGGTTAGGCCTCTTTGGGACCCTCCAAGCCCCTTGCATTAGCCCACTAAGCATTCCCTAATCCATTCCTTATGAGGCCCTTTTGAGACCCCAATTCTCCTCTAATGGGCGATGTTCTGATCCTTTGCCTCAACCTTATTACTTGGTATGCCTTGCGTATTGCTTACAACACCTTTCAAGCATCTATAGAACCGAGTCCTCTTTGCCATGTACTCAGATATAGGTCTCCTGCCCTTCACTATTTGTGGCTTTCCACAGCCCACCCATAACTCCCTTGCCTTTATCAGGATCTTAGAAAGAGAAGAGCTTTTTTTCAACCTAAATGGAGCAGAATTCAGCCTTTCTAATTCTAGAATGTACTTCGAGTCATCGTTAAATATGCATACATGACAAATGACCCATTGAAACTTTTCCATCCACTCAATCTCTGGCAAGTTTCCTTTTCTTCCCTCATCAAGGGCGATCCTACAAGCTTCACAAAAGTGTTGCCCATCAATGGGCTCAAACTTGCATCTTTCCAAGAATCTATTCTTTGCCAGCATGTATCTCTTCTCGATGTCAGTCCCATATCGGTTTTGGTACAAAGACTCTCCACAAACAAAGTCACTTCTTCTAAAGTTCTCAAAAGCATCAAGAAAGTCCACACGCTTTTGAAACGTGACATCAGGCAATGTAGGATCATCTTCTTGAAGTCTCTTAAATGCCATAGGATGAAGAGTGATATTAGTGGCAACTGGAGTTCTTGTTTTCCTCGTATCTTTATACAATTTGCATGCAAATGTCTTATCTAGCTTTCTTTGATTTGTGAACAACGAAGCTCGATCAATAAGCATTGTGGCCACGCTGAATTGTGAAAATCCCCAAATGTACCCCTCATCCTCTGGAGGATGCAAGTTTGCCACACTTATAGAAAAGTCTGCGAGACTTGTATCTTCTTCTTGCGGATCCTCCTGATTATCACTATCCAATTTTTCGCCTAGTTTTAAATAACCTGCACTTGAACGATCTACACGTGGAGTAGGAGTTATTTTTGCTCTCTTTCTAGGAATAGCTGTGGAACTTGAATCTACTCCACGATCACTCCTTGTTCCTGTAGTTGCAGTAGTCGATGGTGTAGGTATAGTTGGAGATACTATAGTTACTACTGCAAATATTGTAGTTACTCTTGTCGGAGATATCGTAGTTATCGCCACAGATATTGGTGGTACAACTTGAGGGTTACATGTTATAGATGGCGTACTTACTGCTGCTGAAGGTACAACACCACCACTTGGAAATGCATTCCATATTTTCTTCAATGCTTCCAAGGCACTAAGTAATCCTTGGGATCCCTCAATTGAATCTGGTAAGGGCTTCAAGAAGTGCTTGTGCGTAACTCGTAACTTGTAGACCACATCGTCATTCTTCCCTTTGCACACAACTTCTATTAAATTGTTTTCTTTAATGTTGATGGTTGAGACCATGCCACCATTTCTTACTGCCTCTAGAGAATATTTCACGCTTGACACATTCTCAGCAGTGATCACTAAAAAATACTTTGATTTGCACTCCATAAAATACCAAGCATGTTCAAGATATTTGAAAGACACCTTGGAAGCAAAACTCAAAGCCATAGTTTTCTGCAAAGCAATCAAAAACAAAAAATGAGAATAACAATGATTTTCAAACTCAAAATATTAAAAAATTTGCTAATTAAATATTTAAAAAGTAAAAATTAAAAATTAATTAAAAATTTAAAAGTTTAAATATATTTAAAAAAATATATTTTTATATTTCTAAATACTATTTTTTAATCTAATATTTCTTTACATAAATAATTTAATTCAAAATATTTTATAAACATAGATTAAAGAATTTAATTTAATTTTTCTAAAATTTTATTTGATTTTTTAAAATTTTTATTTTATTTATCTAAATTTATTTATTTATATATCTATATATTTAAAATTTAATTTATTTTTTCTAAAAAAAATTAAAAATTTTATTTAATTAATTAATTTTAATTTTTGAATTAAATTTATTAATTTAAATTTTTTAAATTTTTTAAATTATTTTAATTATTTATTTATATATTTAAAATTTAATTTAATTTTTTTAATTTTATTTATTAATTTAAAAAAAAAAATTAAATTTATTAAATTTATTTTTTTAGTTTTTTTTTTTTGGAGCCCCGAAGGGCCCCCACTTAAGGAGAGGAGGGGATTAACCCTTCCAACATGTTGCGCGCGCAACATGTTGGGGGGGTTAATCCTCCCGCCCTCCCCTTCCCTCGTCTCCCGTCTGCTCGCCCCTCCCCTCTCCTCCCGCCTCCTCGCCTCTCCCCTCCCCTCCCGTCTCCCCTCCCCTCCCCTCCCCTCTCCTCCGCGCCCGTCTCCCCTCCCCGCCCCTCCGGTCCTCCTTCCCGCCCTCCCCCCCTCTCGCCTCCCCTCCTCGCCCCTCCCCTCCCGCCTCCCCTCATTGCCCGTCTCCCCTCCCCGCCCCTCCCGTCCTCCTTCCCGCCCTCCCCCCCTCTCGCCTCCCCTCCCCGCCCCTCTCGCCTCCTCGTCGCGGGGGGAGGAGGGAGGGGCGGGGGGAGGGGAGGTGAGAGGGGAGGGGCAAGGAGGGGAGGGGAGGGGAGAGGGGAGGGGCGAGAGGGGAGGGGAGGCAAGAGGGGAGGGGCAAGCGGAGGGCCGGGGAGGGGAGGCGAGAGGAGGGCGGGATTAACCCCCCCAACCTTTGCGTGCACAACAGGTTAGCTCGCGCGGGCTAACCTGTTGTGCATGTAATAGGTTGGGGGGGTTAATCCCCCCCTCCCCGCCCTCCTCTCGCCTCCCCTCCCCGGCCCTCCCCCGCCTCTCGCCTCCCCCCCTCCCCGACCCTCCCCCGCCTCTCGCCTCCCCTCCCCTCTCCCCTCCCCGCCCCTACCCTCTCGCCTCCCCTCCCCCCTCCCCTCCCTGCCCCTCCCCTCTCGCCTCCCCTCCCCGCCCTGCCCCTCCCCTCTCGCCCCTCCCCCCGCCCCTCCCCTCTTGCCTCGCCTCCCCTCTCCTCCCCCTCCCCTCCCCTCCGCCCCCCCCTCACCTCCCCCTCACCGCTCGGAGGGGGAAGTGAGAGAAGAGGGGAGGGGAAGCGGGAGGAGAGGGGAAGGGAGGGGAGGGGAGGGGAGGGAGGAAAGGAGGGGAGGGGGAAGCGGGAGTAGAGGGAAAGGGAGGGGGAAGGGAGGGGAAAGTGGGAGGAGAGGGGAAGGGCAAGCGGGAGGAGGGAGAGGACAGGGGAAAAGAGGAGGAGGGGAGCGGAAGGGAGAAGCAGAAGGAGGGAGGGGGGAGGGGAGAGAGGAAGCAAGAGGAGAGGGGATGGGAAGCGGGAGGAGGTGGGAAGGGAGGAGAGGGGATGGGAAGCGGGAGGAGAGGGGAAGGGAGGGGAGGGAGGAGAGGGGAAGCGAAGGGAAGGGAGGGAGGGAGTACCTCGGTGGGGAGGTGGTGGAGGAGCTCTAGGAAAGTTGTGAGAGACAATGAGGAGAAGTAGAGTTTTATAGGAAGTGGGTAGCTTTTAGGTAAAGTCAGCTTTTTTTAGTTTTTTAGGTTTTTTTAGTTCTTTTAAGTTCACTATAAGTAGAACGTTCTTCATTCTCTCTTTCATTCAAAGTTCATTCTTTCATACTCCACGCTTCTCTCCTCTCATTAACCTGTTGCAGGATTCTCAAAATTTTCAAAATGTTGCAAGAGGTGAGTTCATTTCCAACGTATTGCGTATGCAAGAACTTCTAAGAATCAAGTTTTTGTAAATTTGAATTTTTTTCAAATCCAATTCTTTTCTCAAAAACTTGTTGCGTACGCAACAACTTCAAAAAACCATCTTTTGCATTAAATCTTTTTTCCCACAAATTTCCCTCTTTACCTTAAACTCTCACAACCTATTGTCACAAAATTCTCTCAACCTCAAACTCTCTCAGCCTATTGGGCATGCAATAATTTTTCAAAATAAATAAATTAGAAAACAATCTATTACAAATTTCTCTCTCAACCTCAAAACCACTCAAACCTCTCTACCTATTGCATATGCAAAAACTTCAAAACAAAATTTAACCATAAATCTCTCCAAAAACTCTTCTCACGATACTTTATTAAAATAAGAAATCCATTTATAATATTTTTACTCCATAATATGATAATTTTTTATTAACTAATATTAAAATATAATTTTGCTAAAAATATATATTGTTAATCTATAAATTAATATAATTATTATATAATTATTATATATATATATATACATTAATTAAAAAAATTTAACAATGAAAATATTTTTGAATGGAAAGTCTTCTAGCATATGTGCTTTATATAATACTTATGCTTAAAACAATGAAGAATTACTGAATGTATTTGTAAGGTAGTTCTTAATATGAAAAATCTCTACAATATTCTTCCTGCTATTAACTAGATATTAAATTTTAGTTTTAATAAAAATATACATTATCAACTTAAAAACTAATATAAATATAATGTAATTATTATATAAATTTAAATAAATATATAAATTATTAATATTATACATTAATAGCATTTAAAATTATGTATATTATATACTAATAACCTTTAAATTTTGAAAAGGTAGTTAATCAAAGAATTGAATTAATTTAAAAAATAAGAAAATATTAAAATTTACACAAGTACTTTTAACACGTATGCTTTTCTTCCATGTGTATAATACTTGTTAGTCGAAGAATGAAGAATTAGATAATGTATTTGTAAGGTAGGTATTTAAAACCATAGAATCTGGAAGAGGTTTAGCATACTTGCTTATCTTTGTTACAATATGTAATACTTTGCAAAAGCCTTAAGGCTTTGTACAAAACTATAGTATCATTGAATCCATATTATTTTTCTACTTTAGCAACCACCAGATATCCATGGTATGAATCCATGATATGAAATACATATTTCTTATGAATATTTCTTATCACATACTTCTTCATTTCTTCTGATACACCATGCAGCATGAATGTAAGAAAATATGAATCGGTGTGCTTTTAGCCTATGTGCTTGTCCCTAATAAGTAGGATACTTTAACTAGGTAGACTTCTAATTACTTAAAGTAAAGCCTTTGCAAAGGATCGTACCTAGCATTGGATATATCCAACCTGTTGCACAAATCAAGAAAATTGCACAAATCAAGAATTTTCTTGATTTGTGCAACAGATTGGATATACGGTTGGTTGGATAAACTTTAAACAATTAATACCAAAACATCTTAACCACCGTAAATCCTAAACTTTAAACATTTAATTCCTAAACCCTAAATCCTAAACTCCTAAACAATAAATCCTAAACCCTAAATCCTAAACCCTAAACTCTAAATCCTAAACCCTAAACCCTAAACCCTAACCCTAAACCCTAAACTCTAACCCTAAAATACAACCAAAATTTAATGAAATTTTTTTATTTGTGCAACAGGTTGGATATATCCCCCAACCTGTTGAGCAACAGGTTGGGAGATATATCCAACCTGTTGCACAAATCAAAAAAATTACACAAATCAAGAATTTTCTTGATTTGTGCAACAAATTGGATATACGGTTGGGGGTGCACCCCCAACTTGTTGCTTGAGCAACAGGTTGGGCGATATATCCAACCTGTTCCACAAGTCAAGAATTTTCTTAATTTGTGCAACAAGTTGGATTGAGCAACAGGTTGGGGGATATATCCAACCTGTTGCACAAATCAAGAAAATTCATTGATTTGTGCAACAGATTGGATATACCTCCCAACCTGTTGTAAGAGGTTGGGGGTGCACCCCCAACCTGTTGCTTGAGCAACAGGTTGGGGGATATCCAATCTATTGCACAAATCAATAATTTTCTTGATTTGTGCAACAGATTGGATATATCCTCCTTAAATCAATTTTCCTCCATAAAACAAAGACCATGTGGGTATGCAAAGACCTGGCCGAGGACTTTCTTGATAATCTTATTTATCCAACATGGGATGTTAGGGAATATTTTTAAAATGGAGGCCATTTTAGATATGTAGTTAGTAAATAAAGTTTAGGAATAAGGTATCAAGTAGTGTGCAATATTTGTTATACATGATATACCTATAGACGTTGGAAAAATAATCATGGCACATGGATACCTATGGCTTGTGATGGAGTAGAACAACAAAGGTGGAGATACATATGCCAAATGGTGAAATACAATGTCTTGAGGTCATAGATAGTTGGAGCTTGAAGCATAGTTGAGAATACACTGCTATCACCTTTGATGATAGTAACTTTTTCTTCTTACTGAACAATAAGATAATGAGGAGGCAACTTGAAGCAACATCAATGCTTGACAAATGGAAGCATCCTTGTATCTTAGCCATTCATACTGGTAACAAATAAATTGAAACGTTTTGGTATTGTTATGTCTTTTATGAAAGGAATGAACTTAATAAATTTAGTACTTTTTTGAAGTTCACAAGCAATGAGTCTTTATTAGCTTGTTGAATCTTTTAAAATGTTAATAAATGTAGTAGTATTGAAGTCGACAAGAAATTAGTCTATATTCTTTTCCAAAACCTTTTAAAATGTTGATTATAAATATTGTTTTCAAGATTTAATAAAAACGAGCTAATATATTTTATTGCCCAATCCTAAATTGTCAGCTTTGACTTTTAAAGAGTCCATAATGCTATATAAAGGCCCTAGGGCTAACAATAGCCTTTATCGTACTCATTTCCTACACTCAACCTCTTCAACCCTCAACTCACACCAGCTTTTAACGACCTCTAATGGCTACACCTCGTGATCCATACCACCAATTCATGGCTTCTACTCATTATTTGAGTAGAGAAGAGGACTTGTATGAGTTGTTTGATCTTGCGAGATTGATGTAGTAGTGACATTCCATAAGCACATGAACAGTTTGAGAGATGTCATTGATTACATCATTGAGATAGTTAAGCCTTTCATGACCCAGTTAGACATAGATAGATTAGAATGGGTTCTGTTGAATCTTCTTTTGGAGTGTCACAAAGTTGATCCTAGTTTTAGACATAGGCTGCATAGAATTTCTAAAACCTTGAGTCCCAAAAAATTTAGAAAAACATCAAAGGACGAGGAGATGGATCTCCAATTGGGGCATGTAGGAACCTGATCTGTATACTTACCCCTAGCATATTGTATAACCATGCTAGAAATGGAGGACATGCCTACACCCCATTCATATAAGAAGACCTACTCTTCTTGCAGTAGAGCAAGAGGAAGATGTTGAAGAGTTTTGAGGTCATAGGGAAAAAGGAGAGAAAGGCTAGATGACTGAAGATCTAATGAGAAATAGGACATGGCGAGAATAGGGCGACAATGATCAGGATTACGATAGAGGATGGTTTAAAGGGCATTAGGAGGGAGTGGGGCAGTGAGGTCGAGGTGGAAAATGAGATTTTGTGCACAGAGTGCATCGAAGTGCATTTGGAGTGTTCAGGGTAGTGCACGGGGTGAGTGTGTAGGTGGTTAATTGTACGGAGACCTCCTTGTACATTCGGAATTCTTGTTGTTCACAGTCTTCCAACCTCGAGTCTTCTGGGTGGCTGAGGGTATGTTGCAGCTTGTTCTGTTCCTGCAGGGACACGATCAGTGCCCATTCCTTTGCCAAGAGATCTTGCAGTGTTTGGATCTGGCATTTGTAGCCTTCCTGAGTCTATGCGTGCTATGCCTCTGCTTGTGCCTTTTGGTCTATTGCCATTTGGAGGCCGGACTCTGCTTTTTTGTTAGCCTAGTCCATGAGCATTTGGACCAGGGATTCTCTTGCAACGAGCTCATCCTTGAGCTTGGTGACTAATAGCTCTAGCTCCTCAGCTTTTGTGTGGTACTCCTCTGCTCAATCTAGGGCTATTTGCCTTGTGGCTTGGGTAGCGACCATTAGGGTGTGGCTGGAGGAGGGTCACTGAGAATTGAGAGGCTTGTTCTTGCCGCCTTTGGAGAATTGTTCGTGCCACTTGTGGGAGATGTGCCATTGATTCGAATAAATTCTGCTCCATCTGGTTGGCACGAGAGAGTTGCTCTGCTATCATGTGGCTATAACCACTTGGTGCCTGATAATGGGGTGCACTGCAAAACTATATGGCCTCTATGAGGCTTGCCCATGGAGAGGAGGAGGTGCCGGTGATGAAGGTGGTGGTCTTTTGAGGATGGGCCATAGTTGAGGTCGAGACTTGGGGTGCAATGGGGGTTGCCAGGATAGCCTGAGCTCCTGGATGAAGGCCAATCATGACTGTCTCATCACTTGGGAGGTCGTCCACCAAGATGGGCTCCTATTGTACACTTTTGTCCTTATCTTGAGGATCCGATTGCTCGAGGCATAATTGACAGCATAGGAATGCGTGCAGTTGGCGATCCTTGTACTGTGCGAGCAATTGACTTGGGTCTGGTTGCCGGAGTGGCGCTGGGATCTATTCTTACTCGCTTTGGCTTGACCTCGGCTTCTTCCTGTTCTGCTGGTACTAGTCCTGTGGTTGACTTTTTGGGCAGCCCATAGCCGATAGGTAGATGCTGTTGCAGCACATGGTAGAGAATAAACATGTACAACATTGGGTTACTGATGGCTTCTCCGTGTGTTTTGAGGTCCTCCCTCATTTGATTACAGAAGTAATCGGCCCAGTTTGTGACTTGAGGTTCTGCTAGCTGTAACAAAATGTTTGGCACTATCGACTGGTGGTGGTCACTATGCCTGACTTGAGTCAACCACCAATGCAGCGGCCCTTGCTGGTTTTTCCACTTCTGGCTTGATGATCTCTGTGAAGTGGATGAGACCTTTGCTCTTTTTGTGGTCGTAGTGGCAGATTTTACTGAGGGCATCTTCTTCGTTGCATATTTGTTGCGCCAATGATTGGTAGGCTGAAGGCTACCCACACTATGTCCACGTTGAGGTGGTGGGAGTGGGTAGTGCCCATTGCACCTCAAAGAACACCCACATTTGTGGTTGAGTTATAGGCCTAGAGGAACTCTCCCAAGAGCCTCATGTCCAAGTGGCAAGGAAGGCAATCTACCATGGATCCCAGGCCCATCACTACATGCATGTCTTGCATTGCAAGCTCCTTTAGTGCCTCATATGCCTATGGTGTGGTAATGGAGGGTGTAATCATGCCCCTCGTATGCATAGCGGGAGTGGATGGTGCATGCATCGCGTTATTGGAGCCATGCCTCTCTAAGCGGCAAGTGCGTTTGTGAACACGTGATTTTGTACTCCCCTTGTGTGGGAGCTAGGGTGCGCTTTCTTGATGCCCTTGAGGGGGGCATGTCTACTGTCGTCACTACCTCCTGGGTGGCCTATTGCATAGATATTTCCTCCTCCGCTTGTAAATCTTAGGCTGAAAACTCGAAGGGCATACAGATCATGACTGAGGGCATACTTTGCGAGTGGGAGGGACTGGTGGCTTACGGATAGGGGGTTGAGGTGGGAAGAAGGAGGGCAGCTGAGTGATGAGGGAATTAGTGGAAGAGGAGGCAATTGAGGACATATACTGAGTGCTAGATTGTTGTGTGGAAGAGGGCAGGGGGTTGGGGGATTTTTTATAGAATTTTGACAGTCTGGGGGTAACTACTATGGCCACGACCTGAATAGGGCTCCTTTATATAGTTTTTGCTATCCCCAAGTTTGGCAGGATGGCATAAGGCAACAGTCGGCGTGATAATTGGATAGTGATGTCGGCATGATAGTCGGCATGATTTTTTCCAGTTAGTTTCGTTAAGAAGCTAAACTTTTATATTGGCGTCGAAAGTTTGTATGCCCTAATAAAAATAAATGTTTAAAACATTCGCCTGGATTTGAAACTTTTACGCAAAAAAATTAAAAGTTTTGCCACGATTTGTATTTTTTTCTTAAAAATTCAAAAAAAATATATAAAAAAGTACAATTTCTACCAATATTAAGAAACTAAAAAAATGAGCTCGAAAACTTTCACCAAGATTTTATATTAATATATAAGCATAGCTTCGATAAAAACATCCCAGATAGTCGGATGGCGATGGTCGGCAAGATCTTTGGATGGCAATAGTCAGTGTGATAGTTGGATGGTGGCAGTCGATGTGATAGTCAGATGGTGATGGTCGGTAGGATGGTCGGATGGCGACGGTTGACAGGATAGTTAGATGGGGACGGTCAGCGGGTTGATGCTATGGCAACGACCGATGGGATAGTTGGATGGTGATGGTCAGCGGTATGATCCTATGGCAACGACCGGTGGGATAGTCAGATGATGACGGTCCGTGGGATACTGCTATGGCAATGGCTAGTGGGATACTGTCTGAGGAAAGTAAGGAAAGGGAAAGAAGGGGGAAAGTGGGAAGGTGAGAGAGAGGGGGGAGAGGGTTAGGAAGTGGTAGTTGTGTAATTAGGTGAGGCGTGGGGCGGACTATGAGGTCACCGTGAGAATACAAAAAATGTAGAAGGGACGTATTGGCCCTATCACCTAGTGCTGACCGTGCATATGCATGGGTGTATGTGCAAGGAAGTGGCTGTGGGTGCATTGGGGTGATATGCCTACTGTACTGACTCACCTAGGCCTAGACTCGATGATGATGTGGAATGTGGTGTTTATGAACGTCATGCTACTGCATAGCGTGTTAACATGTAGAGAATGTGTCCAGCTTGTGTCTCACCTTGGATGCCAGAGGTACACTAGCATGTTGATGATTCCTGGCAGGATGATCCTTTGTTGTAGGATAAGCAAGTTCTTGTGTGACCGCCCTCGACGCAGACACTTGCTCTTGTGAGTCGTGCACCACTGTTGGTGATGGTATGATCGAAACTACCTTTGACAGTTCACCTTCGGGTTTGGAGGAAGGTTCTTGTGTTGCTCCCTTTCTGTCTAGGGTGATCCTTGTGTTGAGTTGTACGATTCATGGTACTAGGGCACGTTTGAGACTCTGGGGCTTGTTTGTTGTGGTCAGTTTGATGGTAGGTTCTTGTGGTACTGCATCCAGGGTCGACACAGGTTCTTGTGTTGCTACCTTTGGAACCCCTTGCAATTTGTGACTTGAACTTTGGTACCCAGACGACCTGCTTGCCATTGTAACTATCTCGGTCTTCCAAGAGCTTGGTGGTGACCCAACGCTTGGGGGGATGCTATGGTTGAGGAGGTGGATTAGGGCTTGGAAGTTGAGGCACTAGATGGCATCGTGTCCTTCTCCTAGATGAGGTTGCCTTCAACAGAGATGTCTCCAGAGTGATTAGGGAGTCATGCCTTGCTTGGATCTTTCCTGGTTGTTGGGTATTGATGAAGTAGCATTGAGCATAGAGAATAGCCTCTTGTACTTGCTGTTCATGGCTTTTTTGAGTGGAGGATAGCAATGGCGGCGTAAGGGGCAACTGCACCTCATTGCCACCACAGTCGGTCCTTTGCTCCTTTCGGGGTCGCGGACTTTCTTTGAGGGGTTGGTGTTTGGAGGGTTGGAGGTGTATGGAGCTTCAGGTCCGCCCCCCTGTAGAACTTCTTTAGCTTGAGTTGGCGAGGGTGCATCAGAAGGAGCAGGACATGGTTCACAAAGCAAGATTACCACAATTCTACCACCATTTGTGAGGGAAGCTGTTTTGGCCTACCAGTCGATTTGACAGTTCACGACGTAACACCAGGTCCTTCCCAATATGATCTGTTCGTCAATTGCTTCTGTGGGGAGAACATAAAAGCATATTTCTATTGCCTGGTGAACAAGCGTTAGACTCAAGTTCACAAAACCCAAGGTACTTAAGAGTTGGCCATTGATACCCCTTACCGAAGTGACGGTGAGGTTTAGGGGTACCTATAGCTTTTCCCATACCTCGCGAGAGATGAAGTTGTGGCTCGCTCCCCGGGGATCCATGAGTGCTCGGATGCACAAGCCCAGACCTTGCAATTGAACATGCAAACTAGCTGGTTCTTTCGTTAGTTCATCCGTCAATCCTGGGTGTTCAAGCGTTGCCTTAAGCAATGCCATTTTCTTATGCTGTCTGAGCTTAGCATTACGTGCCCTGGCTTCTTTGATGGCCTGGCGTTTCATCCAGCTACCTCGGCCTTGAGTTATTTTTCCCTATGAATGGCTTGAAGGATAGGTAGGGTGAGTGGCCCGTAATATTTCTTCAATTTGCTCCCGTTAAGGTAGCCTTACATTTCTGCTCCATCAAGGGTGGCTATTTGGCATGCCCCTTGTGGATTGATCTCTACCACGTGGTAGGGACCCATGCCTCGGTCACTAACTAGCTCTAAGGGACATCCAAACTACATGATAACTTGCTCATATAAGAATTTAGCAGTGGATCCCGCATTTGCCTTCACGGTGGCTCTCCCTTCTACCCACGGTGAAGTAATCTATGGCCAAGAGGATGAATCTGGCCCCAATTCCCTTAGCCACTGGGCTTATAGGTCCAATAAAATCGATGCCCCATTTCTCAAAGGGTTGATTGGTTAATATTCCGATTAAGGGCATCATGTCCACCTTATGTGGGATTTGCACACGCTCGCAGGGGTTGCACCGCTTGATTAATTCGGCTACATCTCCGAAGAGAGTTAGCCACAAAGGCCAGCCTGGAGCACCTTACATGCTGTAACATCAGTGGCAAAATGCCCTCTCGCAATTCCAAAGCTCTTCCAAAGTGGGCTTCCTCGAGCACCTCGATGTATTCGTACATCTACGCATGATGCCATCCTTGCCGATGCGGTATAGTTGGCTTGCAATTAGCTGATACAGCATTGCGTCCTTGATAATTTTTCGGGCTCCGTCTTTCTTGAGAGCTCAGGGGTAGGCCATTGGCTAGGTAGTCACCAATCTCAGCAGCCCATTCAGGTATGATGTTGATGAGAAAGAGGGAAGCATCGGGGAGGTCATCTTCGACTCCTGTTGGGGGTTCGCCATTTGGGATTCTCAATTAGGTGGTCAGCTAGGACATGGGTCTTCCCTTTATAAACAATGACTGTGAAGTCAAACTCCAAGAGGATTAGCATCCACCTGGTGATGTGTCCCGTCATGCATGGCTTGTTGACCAAGTATAACAGGGCTTGGTGGTCCACAAAGAAGATGAACTTGCTGGCCAACAAGTAATGCCAGAACTTCTTGAATGCATAGACCATGGCCAGACCCTTCCTCTTAGTTGTTGTGTAGTTGACCTTGGCCTCATTCAGTTGCCGACTCCCAAAGTACACTGGGTAGTCCAGGTTATGATCCCCTGGTTGGGCTAGCACAAACCCAATAGCAAAATTGGAAGCATCTTTATGAAACATGGAATATTAGATCTAGTCTGGTGCTCTCAACACCGATGTGGTGGCCAGGGCTTAGTTTGAGGTTTTTGAAGGACTTTTGGCATTCCTTGGTCCACTCAAAGAATACTAACAGCTTGTACAAGGGGCGCACGATGTTTGCCTAGAACAAGATGAACCTTCTATATTAGTCCATGTGGCCAGTAAATCGTTGTACTCCCTTGGCATTGGTGGGGGGTGGTAATTCCAAGATGAGCTTGATTTTGTTGTGATCTGTGGAGATTCCATTCCGGGACACTATGTGGCCAAGAATTACGTCATGTTTGCACATAAGGGGATACAGGGATATGTGGTACAACCGGCACTTTTTCGAGACGAGTCTTAGGTATTTCAGGTGATCATCCCATGTTGAGCTCATGCATATGTCATCCAAGAAGACTTCCACAAAGTCCCTCAAGTACTCCTTGAAGACCATGATCATCGTCCATTGGAAGGTGGTAGGTGAACTGGTCAACCCAAATATCATTACTCTAGTCACATACACACCCCAGTCGGTTGCAAAGGCTATTTTGTGTTGATCCTGTGGCAGGGAAATGGACACTTGGTTGTATCTAGAGAATCCGTCTAGGAAGCTATAGGCTTCCTTTCTCGGGCTACCCTTTCCAGTACATGTACCATGAATGGCAAGGGGTAGTGGTCAAGCCTAGTGATGGCGTTAAATTTTTTCAAGTCCATGCATACTCGAATCTTTCCATTCTTCTAAGACTATCACCATGGGTGACACCCACTTGGTATGCTTGATCTCATAGATGAATCTTGCATTATTGAGCTTTGGATTTCCTTCCTCACTATGAGCGCATATTTGGGATTCATAGGGTAGGGACTTTGACATACCGGCCTGGCATCGTCCATCATGGGTATCAAGTGCTACACAACTTCAACGAGCACCCCTTTCATATCGGTGTATTTCCAGGCCATACAGTCCTTTATTCTTGTAGGAGAGCTTTTAGAGCATTCTCCTCATTGGAGGAGAGATCATCATCCATCAATGAATACAGGTTGGGGGCCCTGTCCTTCTAGAGCCAAGTTTACCTCCTTGATCGGGGCTAGACCGTCATATCCTTGGGAGCACCCGTCTTCCCAAGATCTCTTAGAATGTTGGTATAAGATCATGCGATCCTCAATCATGTAGGCCTTGGAGTGGGCTGGTACCTATCATAGGTCTTCCTTCTCTTCACCTTCCTTTTCTATTTCTTTAGGAGGAGTGATCCTCTTGGCCTTTAGGAGTGGTCCTCTTGGCCTTTAGGAGTGGTCCTTTAGGAGGAGTAGGTGCACAAGCCCACTCGCATGATTTGTTCCTCGTGTCACAGATAGATGTTATTGGGACAGGTTATGTACCGCATTTGAGTTTCTCTGATTTTGAATTTTGTGAGCATTGTCTCTATGGGAAGCAGTCTAAATCATCCCATAAAAGAAGGGGAAAGAAAGAGTTTGAAAAGCTTGATTTGGTGCATTCAGACGTATGTGGTCCCATGCCTACACGGTCATTAGGCGGGGCTGAATACTATGTGACATTCATTGATGATGCAACTAGGAAAGTGTGGGCTTATGCTCTAGCTCGGAAGAGTGATGTGTTCCAAGTATTTCAGAAATGGCTGGCCTTGGTTGAGAGAAGAGGGAGCTCACATCCCCTCGTACTCTAGAGCAAAATCCAATTGCAGAAAAGATGAACTGTACCATTCAAGAAAGGTTGCAATGCATGCTTTCCAATGCAAGTCTTTCTGGTGGTTTTTGGGCTGAGGCAATGAAGACTGCAGTGCATGTGATCAATAGATCACCTAGTAAGAGTTTGGATGGTGGTATTCCTGAAGAGGCATGGAGTGGCAAGAAGCCCTCTTACACTCATTTGCATATATTTGGGTGTGAGGCATATGCATATGTGCCAAAAGAGCTTCGAAAGAAGCTAGATCCTAAGTCTAGGAAATGCATCTTTCTGGGTTATGGTGAAAGTGGAGAGATGGGCTATCGTCTCTGGGATCCAGAAGCAAACAAGATCATACACAGCCATGATGTAGTCTTCAATGAGAAGAAGATGCATAAGGCACCCATGAGGGATGTGGAAATGAGGAGAATCACTTTCCAGGATGTGAATCCACCTACATATGTTGATAGACAGCAAGGTGTCCATGCACCAAATGTGCAAGAAATGGTACCACCAAGTACTCCCACAGGTATACAATCAAGGGTAGATGATGGATCATCTATTGGTGGAAATGATGAGCCAAATGTGGCTGATATGCAAGTGGGACAGCAAGCTGAAATGCCCTTGAGAAGATCATCTAGAGTGTCTAGACCGCCTGATAGGTTTGTTCCAAGGGTAGACTATGTGATGCTTACTGATTGCGGGGAGCCTTCTTGCTACAGAGAGGCTATGATGCGCGAGGGTCAACGCAAGTGGGAGTATGCTAATGCAATCAGAGATGAGCTCACTTATGAAGAATAAGACTTGGGACTTGGTTTCTTTGCCACATGGAAAGAAAGCATTGCCATGTAAATGGGTCTACAAGATGAAGGTCACAGGTGATGATGTGCCTAGGTACAAGGCCTGTTTGGTCGCTAAAGGGTTCAAGCAAGAGAAGGGTGTGGACTTTGATGAGATATTTTCTCCGGTTGTGAAGATGACCACACTAAGATGCATGCTTGGACTAGTGGCATCAGAGGATATGGAGCTTATGTAGATGGATGTCAAGACAGCTTTCTTGCATGGGGATTTGCATGAGGAAATTTACATGGTGCAGCGGGAAGGCTTTGAAGAAAAGGGCAAAGAGCATTTAGTTTGTAAGCTGAAGAAGAGTCTCTATGGTCTTAAGCAAGTGCCTAGAGAATGGTATCAGAAGTTTGATGCTTTCATTCGGTCCCAGGGTCTTAGAAGGAGTGAAATTGATCACTACCTCTACGCTAAAAGGGCTAAGGATAATAGCCTAATAATCCTAGCACTATATGTGGATGATATGCTATTGGCTAGCAAGAATACTTATGAGCTAGATGCATTAAAGGCCAAGTTGCATGAGGCCTTTGATATGAAGGATTTGGGACTTGCAGGTCATATTCTTGGTATGCGCATCACGCATGATCGGAGTAGGAAACTCCTTTGGCTTTCACAGAAGGAGTATGTTACAAAAGTATTGCAGCGTTTCAATATGGAGGGGGGAAAGGCAATGAGTACTCCATTGCCTCCATATGTGAAACTGAGTCATACAGAGAGTCCCAAATCAGATGAGGAAAGGGCCATGACGGCCAAGGTTCCTTATGCATCAGCAGTTGGGAGTCTTATGTATGCTATGATAGCTACTAGACTAGACATTGCATTTGTAGTGGGAGTTGTTAGCCGTATATGGCTAATCCAAGAAAGAGGCATTGGGAGGCACTTAAGTGCATCATGAGGTACATGAAGGGTACCAAGGAGATGTGCATCTGCTTTGGTAAAGGAGACATGCTTGTACTTGGGTACACAGATTCAGACTATGCAGGGGCATGTGGATAGTAGGAGATCCACTTCTGGTTATGTGTTCACCTTTGCAGGTGGTGCAGTGTCGTGGATGTCTCGCACACAGAAGTGCATTGCTTTGGCTACCACAAAGGCTCAGTATGTTGCAGCCACAGAGGGTTGCAAGGAGGCTATATGGCTTGATCAGCTTCATTAAGGTCAGGTACCATTTCATCAGGGAGGTACTTGAGGACAAGCACATAGAGCTTGTTAAGGTTCATATAGATGATAACCCTACAGATATGCTGACGAAGAGTCTCCCTAGTCAACGGTTTGAGTATTGCCGTGTATTGATGGGCATTGGATAGTATGCTCACTGGTTGTTCTCCCTTAAAGGCACATTGTCCTTTAAGTGGGAGGTTGTGGGGGTTAAAGGTCACTGTGCCTTTACCCCGGTTATGTACAATACTCAAACACATATATAAATGAATGAAAAAGAAGATTAGGGTGTTCTGTACCCACCAAAACTTGTGTGGCTCTTTGTCTCTCTCTCTCCCTCTTCCGTTCCTGCTTCCATTGGGAGCACTCTCAGGTTTTCCCCACTTTACCCAGCATTCCTTGGTATAGCACTCTCAGGTTTTCCCCACTTTACCCAGCATTCCTTGGTATAGACACTCATTCTCGCTCCCCCATCTAAGATGGCATCGACCTTTTGGTGCTGATAGGTTATGGGGATAGCCGCATTCGTGTCATCACCTTCAAAGTATTGGCCTAGCTGATTGATGGGAACCGTGGGTATGTTTTGTCCCTCTTTTGGCGATTGGTCGGCCTTAGGGATAGCAGGGCCTGGGGACAAGAATCGTCCTTTCATCCAGTTGGATAGGTCTTGCCAAAGGATGGGATTCCCTCTGAACAAGGAGGCGATCAGAATTGTTACCTCAGTCAAGAGGAAGGTAGCCAACCCGCTGCTATCACAGGGTTCCTATGAGGACTCTCTTCCCACTGATAGTAGTAGGTCCTTGAAACCATAAAGGTCTCCTTCTTTCTGTAGGTTTTGCAATATGGGGTCCTCTTGGAACATTCTCTGCATAAAATCTGGAGCCTCTGACTTATCAAAGCTGAAACATTTTTCTTCTTCCACCCTTTCCAACACCTTGAGCACCTTTGCTCCTCGGTATGGTTAGTCAGGTGGGCTAGGTGGATGGTATTCGACCCTCTGCTTGCCTTGAGTCTATGCTTGAATTTTTCATGGTAGTCCCATACCAAGTTCTAAGCCTCTATTACATATTGTTTCTCTAGGATTGGGTCCAAATAGGTTTCTTTATATGGGCAGGGGTGCGACGCCTTGGACCTACACTGGCTTGTTTACACCTGAGCTCGGAGGTACTTCTGGGTCACCCTAGGTGGAAGAACGTCCTGAGGTAGAGGAGGTAGCGAGGGTGGCTGTCTCCTCATCGGAACCATCTTGGATGAGCACTATGGTCAGGTCCATCACCAACCCATATGGATTTCTTGGACCGGGTTTGCAGATGTTGAGAGACCTCAATGCCTTGCAATAGGGACCCTTAATCTTTGGGTTTTCATTCTGGTTCTCCTGAATGTTGATGACATCAAGTGGTTCTTGTAGTCCTTTGTCCTTATTAGCCAAATACTTTTATATTTCCTCTTTTGTGTATCCTTCCTTCAGTAAAACATCAATCTGCTCTTTGTTCTCCGACTCCTACAAAGTCTTCATCTTGAGCTCTTCCTCCTCTTCAAAAGATTTTGGAATGCAATATCGAGGCCTTGGGACATTGTGCCTTGCAAGTTTTTTGTAGCTCCTACATATACCTTAACCGAAGCCGCCATTCTTGGTGGTAAAAGCTGATGCAAGACACTTACAAAGGGTTATATCCTGTCTGTTTCCTCATTACCCTACCTATGGCTTTGGCTTGCATCGTTGTGATGACCTTTAAGGGTACCGCAACCACCTGGCCTTGTTCGATATTGAGAAAGTTAAGGCTGGTGCTCTTAGGCAGGGTGACTGGGGTTGCTTATCTTCTCAAGGGACAGTCCTTAAACAAATGCTCAATTCCGCACCTCACACACAAGGGTGTCGGACCTGTCGTGGGATGCGTGACTAGGGTAAGATCCCTATAGGGGCAGTACTTTAAGAAATGTGGTCCCTGACACTTGAAGCATGACACTGGAGGCTTTGTTTAGTACTTTTGTAAGGACACTCACTTTCCCTATGCAGGCCCTAGTAGGTATAGCATTGGATCAGGGGCCTTCAAGCAACATAATTTATGTCTCTAGCCCTTAGGGGTAGTAGTCAAGGGGTCCATGGTCTAGATCCGTCTCCTCCAAATCATTGGGTGCTTCCTCTACCAATACTTGATTAACCAAAGCTATACGGGGTGGGGGAGGTTGAGGACCTAGTATGGGCAGCAGTAACGGGGCATGTTGTGCTCTATACTGGCTTGAACTAGCCAAAGGGGCACCTTGTGCATTCATAGGATTAGGCGGGGCCATCAAGGCTAATGGGGGTCATGCTTGATACATGGGTTGGCATATGGACCTCAAAAATCGGCATTGGGTGGTATCGTGCTTCCCCCATCTATGACAGTGTGTGTAGTAGAGGGATGGTTGCCGTGGCATACCCTCCACCATATGTTGTCTCTCTATGGAAACAAGTGGGGGTTGCTTGGTGCCTCCTTGGAGGTCCCTAACCTCCACTGTTAGCCTAGCTGAATCAGTAAATTTGAGGCCATCTCACTCATATCCAAGCCCTTGGGCTCGTTGATCTCCTTCTTGATTGTCTCCACATTGGAAGACCTGACCAATGGTGATACTTCTGATGGGGACGGGTTTTTATCCTAGTTAGCCTTGTCCATCATATTATGACTTATATAGATAGCCACCTTGTTGCATAGTTCGAAGGAGGTAGGATTCATAACCATCAGGTGGTCATGCAGCTTCCGGTCTGCCAATCCGATGAGAAAGCGGGTCAACAATCATTCGTCGCCCATTCGCTCGTATGGTTTGTAATGGGAATTGAGGTGCTTGATTCTAGCTATGTAATCCCGAAGGGATTACTTGTCATTCTGCTTAACCTCATATAACTGATTAATCGGGCTCCATTTATGGCCACTGGAGGTGAACCCTACAATGAATGCTTTTCTCAGCGTCTCCCAATCGACTTTCTCTTCCGGGGTGAGAGCCCTATACCATTGGCCTGTTTTGCCATCCAGACTGAGACCAAACACATTAGCCATTTCTAGATCTCTGGGAGCTCCAAAGGCTTCACATATCTGCTCAAATTGCTCCACGTGGGAGACCGGGTCTCCTTTCCCAAGGAATTTGGTCATTAACTTGGAGATGGCTATGGGTTTGGCTCCTTGAGGAATTCGTGAGTCCTTGCAGGGAACACTGGGGCGGGTGGAGGTGGTGTAGCCTCCCTTCTTAGGGCATTCACCAGGATGTGCACCGCCTCATCTGTTAGCACCGTTTGGGCAGCTGGTGGTGGAGGCGGCGCCATCGTGGGCCTAACGGGATGTAGGGGCAACCTTAAGGCTAGCCCTGGTGGTGGAGTCCATTGAGTTGTTGGCACCGGCATTGGGGCGGATGTGCCTAGGCCTACATTCATTGGAGCAACAGATGCAGGTGGGAACGGTCGGACTCTTGGAGGGGGTGGATCATGGGGCATTAGCATGGAGGCTCCATGCATTGGGCGATAGGGTGGAGCTTGTGGGGCCACATAGTTGGCAAAGGTCGGTGGCACCGGAAAGGTTGGGGGTTTCATAAGATGCCCCTCGAAAGCCTCTCGCATCTCCTCGGCTAGGGTCTTGTCCTCAAAAGTCCCTCATCCATGGATCTTCATCCTCCATGAGTTCCCACTGAGGGTGCCTTGCGAAGGAGTTGGGCCCTGGGTCCACAAAGGTGGTTTCAGTCCCTGTTTACGTTTTAGGAGTTGGTTGTTGCTAACCTTCCCTTCCCACTGAGATGCCGATGAAGGGGTTCTCCATGTCTACCGAATCTATTTGGCCTGAATGTCAAAACATGTTGAAGAATGTACCTCTTAACCTGGATGCTACCGAAGGAGCAGAATAGTTGGGAGAGGCCACACTAGTGAAGGGGGCTTCGGATGCCCTCCTGCAAAGTGGCGATTGGATACCCCTGATTCCTCTGTCAACACCACATTTTGTTTGTGTTCCAGTATACATCATTGTAATAGTTGATTAGCCCCTACCCTATACAACGTTATAGCTTCCGATAGTCCACACAAATTCTTAGTTTACCATTCTTCTTCAGAACAATAACTATCGGGGATAGCCAAGTCACTTTATCTATTGGATACATGAATCCCACCATCAATAGCTTGTCAATCTCCTTCTTGACCTGCTTCATAAGATACATATTCATATGGTAGTAATGTTGAATCATGGGCATATTTCTTCAAATTGATCAAGTGAACACACAAAGTGGGATCCACTCCCTTCATATCCGTGTACTTCTATGAAAAAATATCTATGTATTCATGCAATAGCTTGACCCAGCTCGAAGCCAAATCACTCTCATAGTATATACACTAATCTTCACTGGTTTCAAATCATCCTCCATTCCCAGATTGAATTCCTTTAAATCATCTTCTTTAACACAAGATGTCCTCTACATCTTCTCCTCATATGTTGATTCAGCCTTCAAAATTAGTTCTTCTCCATATTTCTAATACAATGCAATCTCCCCCTCAACCAGCTCTGAATCTAGCATCGTGAGTTGGACATCCCCTGGATTTGTTGGCTTGTTTGGTGCCGGATCTTCCACTATTATTGCATGAATACCAGCCCGCTCTGCTGGAACACTTCTACCCCATTTATCTCAAAAATAAAAACCACGAATGAATTAGCAGCTAAGAACTTTTTGCTCCTCATTGTCATAAAGTTTTGCGCCCACTCTCACCAACTTTTGTTCCCTCTCAATCACCACTTTTTTGTTAAAATGTTCATCACTCTTCTGGTTAACAACATTTGGTTCCTTCTTCAGTGATTCTAGCTTTGCCACTTAGGCTACTTTTCCTCCCCCACTGCATGAAAAATGTTGCATCAGACAATAGAGCCATATATGCCAAGATACAATATCTAGATGATCCCCGTGATGAAGCATGCACGCGTCGGTGACATTTCATATCATCAAGTTCCTTAGTCCTTCGTAGAGAATCCAACAGTGCCTCTAGTTAAAATTCAACGTGCATGTCATCCGATCGAAATTTTGTATGTTTATCCAGTTCCTACTTCGTACACTCCAAAACTGACAGTGTGACAGTACGTCCAGTTGGACGTCAAAGACGGACTTAGTACAGTTTCTAATTCGTAATCTGTTCCGCTGCGACTGATGCTTAAGCAATGCGGTTGTCAGGCGCTCCCTTCTCAAATTCTTTTTTTGGGGAAGTGGCCAATTCAGATCTGTAATAAGCATGACAGACGATGTTCATTGAGATAGAAAAATACACCGAGCCGGCGTACGAAATTCTCAGTCGCACGGGATGATTGGAAAGAGTAGCAGGCCAAGAAAACAGGGGAAAGCAGACGGCATTTGTTTAAACAGGACAAGGACAAGCTTTGAAGCGACTGAGTGGGGATACGTCCTAAAAGAGAACCGTACAATATTGCAAATGTAAATATGTATCGAAAAAAGCTTGAGTAACTGAATGAAGAGGCAATGGAGATGACAGCCATTAGCTTCTGGGACGCCCTCCGCGTTGCTAACAACCATGCCTATGACTGCAGTTTTTTGGTCACGTTATAGTCGATCTCAAACCTGTCGTACACGATGTTTATTCACCAGAATCCTTCGTTTCGAAGTCATTTATTATTCTTGCATTTAATGCTGGCCTCGACAGAGAAATACATTTTTGCAACCAGAAATACAAATTATTGGTTCTTCGCGAGATCAGCGTGACCAAGAACAACCTTGTGGACCATAACTTCCAAAATTGAGGGAAAATATGTCTGTTTTTTCATGATATTATAATGTTGTTGTGCAAAAATATGAGCTATGTACTTACTCTTTTCACTTATGATCTACATCTCCCTAGCCCTTGGCAAAGAGAAAATGCACTTCCTTATGTTGTCCCCTCGCGGGAAGGTTATTCTGATTTCAAAAACTTACATATTTTCATACCAAGTTGCTGAAGATGAATGATGTAAGCACTACGCTAGATCACGTACTTAACTATAGAGGGGCGACTTTATACATAAAAATTTCTTTTTTCAAGAAATTATACATAAACATAAAGGAGGGCACCGGCCATTAGTAATGTAAAAAATAGAGTCAGCAAGGGGGCATCCTCCTCTAACGATGACAATTTCCCTCCTTATCCCTAGTTTTGTTAATTTTTTATCTCACCTTTCTTTTATCCACCCCTTTCTAGACGTTCATAACTCATGAATATGAATTTTTAATCAGCAAATGTATGTGCATACTCTTTTCCAATATAATAAATCTCCACTCAACCACTGCTAAGTTTATTATCATTTCTCATCCCAATCTTTTTACTTAACATATATCCTTAGATCTTTACTGGATTAATAGAGCTTACTTTATGGACATCATCAAGGTTTATCCATACTTCAATAAAAGCAAAATATTTACAATATATTGCCTCTCAATAATTATTTATGTATATAAGGATAGTGGTGCAATTCCTTTTCTGAAAAGGTTCTCATGGCATTGATCATAGCAATGTGCGTGTTGAGTCGATATACTATCATGAGAAGCTAATCAATAATTCATCTTATCACCTTAATGGTCTTTGAAACTTTGCCGTTCATAGAATCTTAAGTTATGACCAATGTTGCCCTTCTTAGGATTTTTTAATTAGCTCAACATCACACAATTGTTTATCCATTACTCAAAGTACATAATGAACCACACGAAGATATGTTACCTTTTAATCTTTTAGTAATGTTTGAAAGAATTTTCAATTAAATCCTTGTGATTCAATAAGTCTCCAAAGGTACTACACATATTTTAAACCCTTATTTTATGGTACTATTTTCTACACTTACAAGCCCATTAGATAAAAGCTTTGGAGTAGTCCCCTTCATGCCATCGATCAAAGCACCACTACTCCAAAGCTTTTATCTAATGGGTTTCTAAAGACTATTCATTTATTGACCTTCATTTGACCATGTCCCCACAAATCAGGCTTAATTATAAGCTGAAAGATGAAACACACGTGAATACAATTGTATACTTTGAGAAAGTAAAGTTTCTAATTATGTTGAATGCTATTCATGGATTTGAACTTTGTCCCTCCTTTTTTTGACCATGTTCTCACATGTATGGCTTCATCATAATAATGAATGCAAATATATGTATTAAGAAAGTTGCTCACCTTAAGATTGAAGGACAACCACTTGTGGCCTTGCAAAAGAGTATCTATACTAGCAAGATTTCACACGTGAGTATGTGATTCCAAGCACTAAGATATACCCATATATTCTTCAAAATCAAGCATATATTGCAACTAGATGTGAACCATGATAGCCACTCACCCACGTGCAACTACACAGACACAAACACATGTTCGTACACGTATGTGTGAACATTGTATGTGTGTGCACACGCATACACATACACACATGACATGTATGTAAGCAAATACATGCACATGTGCACATGTTCATGTGTATGTGTGCAGCTACAACCACATAAGAATTACAAGTGTGCAATCACATGGGAATTTAACAACATAGCTCCTATGTATTGTGTAAGTGTGCGCGTGCATGTGCACGTGTGTGTGTGTATGTGTGTGCATGTGCACAGACATGCATGTGCATATGCATGTGTGCATGCATGTGTGTGCACATGAATGCATGTGTGTGCACATGCATGCATGTGTGTGTGTCCTGTGTGTCCATGATTGCACACAGACACACATGTGTGTGTGCACATGCACATGCATGAATGCATGTGTGAGCATGCAATGTGTGCATGTACCTCTGCATGTGCATGTGTGTGTGTGTGCGTGCAGACATGTGCACACATTTACATGGACATACATGTTCATCCAAATATGGTGCACGTGCATGTGCACACGTGCATGTGTGCATGCATGCGTGCATGCGCGGGTGTGTGTGTGTGTGTGCACGTGTGCATGTGCATGCTTGCACATGCATAGGCTCACATGCATGTGTAGACACACACATGCAAACACTTGTGGACATGTGCATGCATGCGTGTGCGCATACACACACACACACACACATGTACATGTGCATGCTTGAATGCATGCACATAGTCAAGCTTGGATACATATACTCAAGCTTGCATGCATGCATTTATACATGAATATGTGCGTTTGCACACACGTGTGCCCATACACATGCTCAGTACATATGCAGACGTCAAAGCATGGATGTGTGCACATACACACATGCATGCATGTAGTTACATTCATATATAGGCATGCAAATACACACCCCCTACATCAAACAATTGATCCTTTATTTTGGGTTTAACTATTTTGGATCTACTTGTGCTTTATACTAGGTCTTGGATCCTTATCTGGATATATGTGTTTTAGATACTATTTGTGCTAGTTTTGAGTCCTTGATCCAAATATATGACTTTCAAATATGTTATGTATCACTTTCAAGTTTTGTCTTGGTGTGTTCTAGATATGCAAGAATTAGTTATATAAAGATAAAGATTCCAGGGTCATGATCCAAACTAGGAGGATACTAATTAATTAGCAAATAAATGTTTTACTATGTACTCCTAACCTAGATGTGTAGCCTTTGAGTACTAGATCCAAGCTTTTTGAATCTCATTTCATGTTCTATATATATTGTTTACAGGGTAAATAGTTAGATTGGTAGGTTTTATTTCTAGGATCAAGGTCCAATTGGTAACTTTTTAGGTAGGTTGTACAAAGTTCTAGGATCAAGATCCAATCAAGTTCCTTTCCACATTGTACTAGGTTCTAGGATCAGGATCTAGTTGGGTAACTTTCAAATTCCTATCCCATGTTAAGTTTCGAATGCTTGCCCATGTTATGTTTTGAATACATTAGGTTTGGGTTACATTAGGGTATATTGGGGTCACAAGAGACCCTCAAATTAGTGTTTCCTAACCTTTATGGATTAGGTAGGGATTTTAAGTGGATCAATGGGTCTGCTCCTTTCTATGGGCCAATGCCAAGATTACTTAGGGACACTACTAGAGGTAAATATATGGACTTGGTACTTTTCTTTATGTGCTTCTAGATGTGGTGGTTCTATGAGTGCCACATGCATGTGTGTGCTACTTATGCACTCGGTCATTTTCTCAATGTGCTTCAGGATGTGGTGGTTCTATAAGTGCCACGTACTTGTGTATGCAACTTATTTTTATATGTTAGATTTTTCATGGTTTGTTCAAATGGTATTTTCTATTGGATGTTTTGTTTAGTTTATTTGTATGTCTGAAAATCTCTGTGTTGGTGTTTATTGCTATTTTCAAATTGCCATATTTATTCAATATGTTAAACTTGAAGTAGTGTTAATACACAAACCTTTTGTATCCATATGTGCATATCAAGGCTTTTCCGTGTCTATGCCTCTTTGGGATTGCAATTCTACATGGATGAGAAGACTATGTACTATGAAGTTGTGGCTAACATGAGGTTTAGCGGTACTATGGAATTGCTTTTCCATGTGGTATCCTTTGTGGGCTGAGTGGTTACACACTATAGCTGACCATTTTTGGCTACACATAGTTTCATGTATGACCTCCTTTAATAATAAATTCTCCATATTTATAGATTGATAAGTTCCATAGTTATGCAAGTCATCATTAAAACTGATGCTTTACACCTTAGGAGACTTTGATGTATACAAATTGCTCAATTACGCTAGGAAGAGTTTGAATGTTTAATACCTAAGGAGAGTTTGCTATATACAAATTGCTCAATTATAAACATGTCATAGGCTAGGAAGAATTGCAAGTTTCATACACAAGGTAAACAAGTAACTCATTTGTGGATGAAACTTTAAGATAGATTTGTGGTGTCATTAGAGGATACATGTGTGAGAAAAATACAAGCTATTTGAAAGAACATTCACATCATTGTGGAGGTCAAAGTGTTTTCTTATATTTTAGAGCTGCATATACTTGAAATAATAGAGTTACATTCACATCATTGAAGAGGTCAAAGTGTTTTCTTAAATTTTAGAGTTGCATATATTGTTCATTTTGACATTCAAAGATAGACTCAAAACATTCTCAATTTGTTAAAAATATAGAAACAATGGATTGGCATTCAAACCTATCTCCCCAAACAAATATAAGAAGTGCTGTGTATTTGATAGATGGTGGCAAGTGAGTGGGTCCACCTTCAACAAGCTCTTGATAAATGGCTAGGATGTTACATACATGAACTCATTGCCTAGTGAATGATGGAAGAAATATTGGCTAGATTTCCACAAGATGGCACTAAATTCATGTTTATATATTTGAATTGAGTTAGTCATGGTGAATCCAAGATATAGGTATATTACTCCATGAATCTTTGATTTTTTAGATCAAAGAATGCTCAAGCTCAGATTCCAAGGATTTGGATCTTGGATTCTCTAAGTCTATACTTGAAGCACTTTAATTCCCAACCATTAGGGGAATTTGGGACTCAAAAAGCACCTCTTGGATTAGGCCCTTAAGATTTGTGATTAGCAAACTAGCCACCAACAGGAAGGCTTAGACATTAAAATAATGGAGGATTCCATATTGCCCTCTCATTGGTGGAGAGACATACCTTGCTCCCTACTAGGCTCCCACTTGCCTCCCTCTTGCCCCCACGACTTCCTGGGGCATTCCTTGACTTTTGTGCTGGTCCCCCCTACCCTCCTCCCTCTTGGTGGACCCAAAAATTCATGAGTTTTTTTCCCTTTAAAAAAAATCAACATTTTCCAAAAGTGACCCCATCCCCCCAAACACCTCCCAAGAAGTCCCCCCAAACTATCCCCGTTGACTCAAGACCTTCCGCTCAGCCTCTATCTTCTCTCAACCTCTTCCTCCTCCTCTCAAGCTTCTCTCAACCTCTTCCTCCCTCAACCTCCTCTCAATCTCTTCCTCCCTCAACCTCCTCTCAATCTCTTCCTCCTTCCAACCTTGCTTGCTCCTTTTCCTTCCACAATGGTGAAGAACTCTCCTTCCCCTAGACCAAAGCTATCAATTCATTCTTGTATGGGTCACGTATTTTGAACGATGACAGTGATGTTTGAATTTGTCAAAAGTTTAGGCTAACGTCCTTGGTCACAATGCAACGACCTTCAATAGGTCCATTCACGCATTGTTGGGATTTTTACTACAAAGAAAGGCCTCAAGGTCAAGGTTTAGCACGTATATATGGCTTGAGACTTGAACTTGGACCCTGCAAATCGAACTTGCTTTCCTTTAAATTGTATCTCTCATTTACATTGTCTCTTTTGCATAATGGCACTTCATTTGTCCATTCTATGCATGTGAATGTGTGTTGCTGTGGAGAGAGTAGACGTGGGATAAATAAAATGGAACATAATTTTTTGTGTCTCTAGCTCGTGGCAGCAATCAGTGTGCGTGCTCGACCTTGTCAACAAGCTGTTTACGTCGAGCCATTTGAAGCCCCTTCACTTCCATTCATTTCCACTGAGCCAGAGAGAAGCGAGGAGAGCGCGAAAAGAGAGAGAGAGAGAGAGAGGCTTATCATCGTCGGGAAGCAGCAGCTTAGGCTAATAGCTAAGGATCTAAGATTTCTTAGAATCGTATACAAATAAGTCGCTACCATCTAGGATTTCTTAGAATCGTATACAAATAACTCGCTACCACAGTCTATACAGCTCTTTCGCTGTCAAATTCCTAGCATGAAGAAGATGAATCTCCTGCCAATTTTTGTCTGCTTCAACATTCCGATCGTAGTCTTTGTGCTCTTTCTGCTTAGAACCACTCCAAGTCTGCCTCAGGAAGGAGGTAATTGAAGGAAAGATCTTTTCCAGTACCGTTAATGTCTATATATGAGAGCAGAATCGTATCTTGTCTCGGTTCCTTGAATACGCGCATGATTTATATCTCATTCTCGTCGCATGATAAGCTCTGCAACCACGACGCAAGGATTTTCTGCCGCTTTGAACTGCGCTGTACTAACTACTAGTGCTATGTTATCGCAGACAAGCCGCGACATAACCTTCGTCTATCAGCACAAGCACCAGGAGCTAGCGCAGCGGTATATGAAGAACACTCTCAGGCCTCACAGGTATCCATATGAGTGTTTAAACCGTTTGAATTAGTGTGGTAGGTCGTTTTAGCTTGAAAGCCCCTGTCCTTTCAACATGCTGGATTTCTTATTTCAATATAACGGACATTTCTGTTGGCACCTATAGTCGTTATAAGCCGGTCGGCATTATCCAATATAACCACACGTCTTGTCTGGCCCATTCTTACTCTCTCCCTCGCGTACTATACGCCCTGCTTGCTCGAGCAGTAATCTTCTTTGTTTCGTTCTTTCGGAGTCACTTTCCTAGCTTTCTTTGCAGGAATTATTGCGACTACGCCTATCGGTCTCAGAAACGGGTACTGCGAGCGAGACTCCCGTAATTATGCAAGAGAGAACAAGTGTTTCCAGGAAACTCGCTGATTCTTCTAGTCTTCAACCGCTACCTCAACCGTCTCATGTTCAGGCGACGGATGTAGCCTCTTCGTTTACCAAAGTTGCTGGCAATGCGGCTTCCAGGCGTCGTTCTCGGAGACGTGGATCCAAACACAGCAGCCTGCTTCCGAGTGTTAAGGTGAACACTCGTGTCGACTATATTTGCTGCGTCACACATCCACCCAGGCACAATTAGGGTGTTTACAGACCCAAATGCCTTACGTGGCTGCCACTTGGCAGACCATGAAAAGGGGGCGGGGCCACCCCATAGCCCACCCATCCACCAAATACATTCACAACATGAATCAAACTCTCACTTGTTTGTCATTACTCCTTTGATTTTCAACTTATATTGTCCACTCAGTGACAGCCCATCGCTTCTCGAGCAAGGGGCTCTCTTAGAACTCACATTGGCTCAAGCCAAAATAAGGCTCCAACATTGAGCTTGCATTAGTTGATTGTTTTAACCTTGAACATTTCACCACCTTGATGACTTGTTCAAGTTAGTTTCATTAAGAGGCATGTTAGTTTCATTACGAGGCAAAACTTTTATATTTCTATTGTATGTCCCAATAAAAGTAAAAGTTTGAAAACTGTGCTAAAGTATTTAAGATTTTGGATCTCTTCTTTCCTAGTTTGAGAGAAAATATATAAAATCTTCTATATTCTATCAATGTTGTGAAACATATAGAATAGCTTGATAAACTTTCGCCAATAACTCACTTGGAAGGTATTGTATATCCTGTTGCATAAACTAATTGTTGCCATCAAAGTAGGATTAAACAAATTGCAAGCTAGCTTAGTTTAATCTCTAAAGTTTTGGAGGCACCTGACCAAAATGTATTTGACTTGACAGATATCACTAAAGACAACATGTGTTATTCTTAGCCACATACAAGCTACATCATTAGATGAGAGTCCACAAGTATGTCCTAGTAGGCATTTTTGCCATGTACTTACCTGTACTTAACTTTGCAACTATTTAATCCAATCCAACACCTTATGATAGAAAAGCTTTCGCCATGTACTTAAACTTTGCAACTATTATCTAGTCCAACACTTTATGCTACAAATTTATTTTGCCATGTAGTTTTCCAACACTTTATGCTAGAAAATTAACTTTTGGACATTGCCAAAACAATTGTAATTCACTTTCAACATGCCTATCACACAATGGGCACAATGGGGGGACACCAATCCATGGCCCACAGCCGATTGAGCTTTGCTCTGAGCACATTCCAATGCTACAACAATTTCCACAATTACACTTTTGGGAGAGGGGGGCGGGAAGAGGTGTTTTGGATAGTGGGTCCCTTCAAAATGGATTGAAGTGTTTTTCCAACCCTTCCCACCAATTTTGCTTTCTAGATTTTACTAAGCTTGAGGCATGCATGTCCTCTTATGGGATCAAACCATGACGACTCCCATTTTGGGTTTCTTAATTGGATAGCCTTTATACCATCTCCAATATTTCCCCAAACTCGCTGCTAGGTTGTAAGTAGTCACGTATACGAGAATTTGGCAACACTCTCAATAATTTTACAATACAATTCATGGAACAAGCAAAGATAATTTTCATTCTCAGTATTTGTTTAAATCATTTTTTGTTTCTCCCTGTTCAATTCTTAAATTCTCTTTGATAATGATATCTAATAAAATAGGATTCCTATAAGAAATCAAGTCTCCACATTTAAAATCTTGCCTATCCACAATGAAAACGTTTGCTCTTATTTTGAAGCACTTGGCTCGTATATTCCTTGGCTATGCAAGTTGAAACCCTTAGCTCTTATATTTATTCTTATACCTCCCTTTAATCAACCAAAATTTCTTTGCACCTTCTATGTAGCTATATTTTGAGCTAGCATATAGAATCAACCAATATTGTTTTGCAACCTTCTATGTCACTATATTTTGAGGTAATATAGAGAATCTCATTGCAAGTCACCACAATTAAGCTTGATTTCTTGAAAATGTAGGAAGGAGTCAAAGATTGCAAGTAGCACTCCCTTTAGGCATTAAATAAGTGGTCATGGAAAGCATCTTTTGGAGGTCACAAGAACAATAAGCAACCTCTAATGATCATGATGAATTTGCTCGTAACGTATAGATTTTGGAGAGAGTCATTAAAATGGTTACTTCAAATATCATTCATTCGATATGAGCACAAAGATTATTACACATGGTAGAATGGTTACATTTGAGAAAACTTCATGTGAAATTCCAATTTCCATGAAGTTTTTTGTTACAAAGTTGCACTAGGTAGCTTTGAGGATGAGATTTAGTGCTGGGCAAAGACAGCAGACATCAAGGTCTTGAGCTCAAATTGATATAATCTTTGTTTACAATTTGGCCTAGCAATTCTACATCTTGTAAAGAGTAGGAAAGCCTAAAGATGAGGTCTAGGGTTGGGGACAAGGATAGTCATCAAAGGGCTTGAATTCATATTTGATCCATAAGCCTTGTCTGTAAATTGGTTGAGATTAGCCTTTTTGCCCCAATACTCTGATTTAGGTTTAGTTCAAATACATTTTCAAGGCGATCTCCTAGTGATCTTTGCTAGCATCACTTAGCTCCATTTCTTTTCTCTATCCTTTGCTTATCTAAATCCATTCAATTAATAGTTACACTAGACAGTTGTTGGTGGTCATCCATTATCTATAATGTGCTTGGACTCTTGCTTCTGGTTAGTAGCCGTTTGAACATCTTGAGGCTACTAGCCACTAAGAGGTCACTAACTTGACCAACCCACTATCAAATGATCATATATAATTTCCATCCTTGATTATTGGTCTCAAGGTTGTATAAATCATGTAGCTTCTTGCATAAAACAATCAAGATAAGATAACTTACAAAAACTTGTAAACATCCTTGATTCACAAGAACTTGTTTTCTCTTTGAGGACTTTCTTGGCATCCATTGAATCTAGTTTGTTGAGTGTACTCTTCGTAAACTTGGTTTTGTTTCAAGGTTACCCATTGGAACCTTATTCCTATAGCAATAAGAGAAAAGCTCAAAATTCTATGAAATACTCTTTTAAGCCGCGATCTGTGCTTGCTAATCATATTTGAAACATTTTCCACCATCTTTGAAAATAATCAAGTAGGCTCCCCAATTAACCACCATCATGCTTGAAAAGTAAAGATTCGATTGTCATCATAATGAATGCATTGCTATTGTGATATTGGAAGCTTACCTTTTGCCATTTCTTTCACTCAATTTAATTAAAAAACAAAGCTTCTAAATAAACAATTTAGATGCACATTTGAACATCAATAAGACTTTCATCATCATCATTCTGGCTGCCATAATTTAACAATGTTACTCATTATTTCATCTTGAATATTAAACTCTCATTGAGATATACACCCAAAAAGCATGACTTATGTGATTGTAATTAGGTTCATCACTACTATTGATAATGCTAGAAGCTTTTTAGGCCTTTAACTTAGTTTAAGACACCTTTAATTAAGAGGGCGCTCTAGGGCCACATGTGACCAATCTTGCCAATTTCTATCTCTCTTTTAACCTTCTAGCTAAATCTATGGGATTAGAGAAATAAAATTTTTGACATAATGTATTTACTAAAGTAACGGGAATTCACGGAATGTACTTTGGCGATGTACTAAAATGAAGTTTGTTTGAATGAAATCTGTAAAATTTGCTTAGGAAATAGATGCTCTATCCAGTGAGCTACAGGCATCGTATGGACAAGAAATTTAATTCACAAAAGCTATGCCTAAAGTTTATACAAAACCCATTATAAATCACCTTATTTTTGTATAGGGGATGAAAAGTTATTGAGAATTGTAGATTAAAGGAGTTTAATAAGAAATAGTTTTGCAAACCAAGTGGTGGGAGAAGCCTAAGGGCATGGGGAGCAATCTTTGCAAGTTATCAATAATGAACCACAGGAACTAAGCCTACAACAATAAGATGCTAGAAAGAGATCTCCTTTGGTAATTTGCACGACTCCTTGCCCTCTTGATCCTCTCATGCCCTCATATTTTGAGAACATTGGTATATCCTAGCTAGGCCATTTCTAAATGTTTTTTTTTCCCTCCATTGAGATCTAAATCTATGCATGTTTTGTGATGCGATTGTTATTTTACTCCTTATCTAAAAATGTAGTCCATTTTCTACACTAAGTCTCCCTAAGCCTCTTTTGAAAGCTTCTCAATTGCACTTACTATGTTGGGCTATATTGGCACTACAAGTCAACTAGTCACCTAAGTGATATGTGTGAAAGCAGATGGTCAACTCCTTATCTAAAAATGTAGTCCATTTTTTACACTGAAGTCTCCTCTATGCCTCTTTTGAAAGCTTCTCATTTGCGCTTATTACATTGGGCTATATTGGTGCTACGAGTCTACTAGTCACCTAGGTGACAGAATTTGTAGATGACCTTGCCTTGTCTTTGTGAGACTAGGTATATGCATGGGCTTAAAGCTTCACTAATTGGAGGCCAATTGCAAGGTGCTTGAATGTGGGAGTTTCATCCCATTTGTGGTTGGTGCATAGAGGTATTGTGTATATAAATTTATAAATTTTACCATTATGCAATAAAGGGGCCTAGTTTATCTTGTTAAAGAGAAAGGAAATCTTTTGAAAAATCTATTGAGTCAATACAAACACATGTTGCCCAACCGCCCAACTGACAAGGTGCTTGGCACTTATCCTTGCCTCTCTATTTGTTATTGATTTGTCCCAACTCAAAAGGCACATTTGGACACATCCAATGAGTTATTTTCTATTTTCCATTTTATTAGAATTTTTGCGGATGTGATTTTGTCCATGGCTTTTTTTAGTGATTTCTCTCTCTCTCTCTCTCTCTCTCTTTCACACACACACACACACACACAAATTCATGTAGCATGATTCTTGTTAATATCCTAATAGGGCAATAGTCACAAACTTACGAGCCCCTCACACCTAGCTTCTTTCCTTCCCTTGTTAATCCTACCCTCGAGGATTACCAAGCTGCTCAAACCATTTGCCCAGTTCTCCCCCCCCCCTCTGCTCCCCCTTCCACAAGTAACAATCTTCCATATTTCTCCCCCATGTCCCCAGATTCTCTCCCTGCACCGTCATCACCTCTGACACTACTTGTGCTACCATCAACAAAAAATGACATAGTATTTGATTTTGAATATCAGGATCCAGATAATCCAATTCGCACTCCCATGCCAATTTCCATCGATGGGTATGATTTTGATGTGATACCACTTCCCAATAACCCCAACAAGGAATTTTGGAGCAAATATCCTAAAATGAAAACTCGAGGTGGATGGACCCTGGACAACTTCCCTACCAACCTTCATCATCGTCAAATTAGTGAAGATTGGATAAGCAAGTTGGATCCCCACCCTAATTGCCACCGTCCCAAGCTCTTTGATGTAATCTTCTTGAAATAGTACCTGCATGCACCTCCATGTCTGAGAACCCATCCCAAGTTCTATGCAGTTCCACGACATCATAGATGGGAAGCCAACATACACAGTTTGGATGAAGATCATACCATTAATTGGCCAATGATCGAGCCATACTTTGGTGTAGAATGGAATATCCAAGGCAAACTCATCCGAGCACTTCAACAATATGAGCAAATAATGTGCAGCATCATTGACCGCCTCCTTCGCCCTCGGGGGGTCCACTAGGGTTTATCGTATGGCACCACGTGAGTGTGAGGGAGGGGGGTTATATAAGGGAAGGAAGGTACATTTTATAAGGTAAGGTCCCATAAATAGGGGATAGATAAGGGGAATTTTCATATATTTATTGCACGCAAGTGATGTCTCCTTATTACTACTAGTGAAACCCTGTGGCTTCGCCAAAGTGCTATCTTCTGCAAAACATTGGAATACATTCAAGAGGTCCCTAGCCACATTGACTGCTATTTGCCTCCACTCACCTTCAATCCCAATCAACAAATTGATGCTCACATTATTACAAGCCGACTCTATCAAAGAGTCATCTTTCTAGAAGCATGCCACATATCTTTGTTTGAACAAATGGTGGATATAGGCTACTTGGAAACATAGGAAAATTTGTATGGTGCCAAGGCTTTACAACAGGATCAACTGGCATGAAACAAGTTCCACAGCCACTGCAATTCACGCATGGCATCCCAGTTATGTGATCACAATAAGCCATAACGTGAGGACGGGTAATAAAATGGATTTGGGATTATGTTGTCTCTATGCCAACATGGACTTAGGTAGTACAGAATGTGTGTGTAGAGTAGCAACAAAGCTCCACTTGTACTTTCATAAGGCTAGGAATAATCTCTCTGAGGAATCCTCAACATGCAAGTTCTGCTTGCAACTCCTACATGCATGTTTTACATGCAAGTCCTACATGCATTTTCTACATGCAAGTTCTACTTGCAACTCCTACATGGATGTTCTACATGCACTTCCTACATGCTAGTTCTGCATGCAACTTCTACATGCAACTCCTACATGTGACATGCCACTCCCACATGCAACTTGCAACTCCTACATGCAACTTCTATATGCAAGTTCTACATGTAGACAGAGAATGTATTACAATTCCTACATGCAAAGAGAGAAGCCCTCCAACTTGTATAAATACCCCATAATAGAATGAAGCCCACACTCTTTGGGGCATTGTGTTGAGTTCTACTTTGGTATTCCAAGAAATTGTCTTAAGTATCCATGCTTCCTTGCACTCCACGTCTAAAAGCATGTCCTAACCTTGCAACTCCCCCTCCCCTCTCCTCCAACCTTGCAACCCATCCTCTTGCTCTCCTCCTCCCCCTCCTCCTCCTCCTCCTCCTCCTCCTCCTCCTCCCTCTCCTCCCTTTCTTGTCTCTCTCCTTTCCCCCCATGCTCTTACATCTTCTTCCTCTCCCACTCCTATGCTCCCACTAAACCCTTAGTTTCTAAACCCTTAACCTCCAAGATCTACAAGGGAGACAAGTTCTCCACCATGTACTCTACTCTAAACCTTGGATCCTCCTTCTAACCCTTGAACCTCTTCTAAACTCTGGAACCTCCTTCTAAACCCTGAACCTCCCTCTAACCCTTAAACTCCTCCTAAACTTTTCAACCCCCAATGAAGGCAAAAGCTTTCATTATCGCAACCATGATAATGCACATTCCTTTCACACATGCATGCACTATATTTTGCTTACCATACTTAAGCCTGCATCTCTCACCGGAATATGACTCGAGGTCCTAAGCTACACTTATACTACAAACGACAACACCAATATATCTATAGGTGACAAAAAGCCTCAAAACCTTGCATACTAAGATTATCCTGCTCTTCCTGCAAAAGACATTTGAAAGAGTCAACAATTAGCCTTTTATAGCCTCTTGGCTATGCCTGCACTCAATTGTCATCTTCATTTTACAAGCTTGATCCTTGGCACACAATAGCTCTCACATGACTTGGTTTTAACATTTCTGACAGATCACACACAGTGTTCTCATGGGTAGACACTCTCGCTCATACATGGGTAAGCCTCTTGCACAGAGCACTAGACCACCTGTAGCATGGAGTTATTCTCATCACATAGCTGATGATACACCAGTCATGACTCCGGATGAGATCTGTGAGTGGAAAGAGAACCTTCTTTGACCATTTATTACCATAGGGTATGTACCCATGTATCAACTCAAGCCTCATTGGCCTTAACATATCAGATGTAGATTCTCCACGTGTTAGCATGGGTCAGCCCACATCTTCACATCATGCACACTTGTCATTAAGCCCTCAGCACCAGGCACATTTGGTAGTAAGCCCTTAGCACGATGCATATTTGATGGTAAGCCCTTAGTATGAGGCACTCCCATCGACATCAGCTCAAACTGATTCTTGTGATGCAGAACAATCACTCTCATGCATGGATACAACTCCATTCTTTGCCACAGATGCAGATACTCAGCAGAAGTTCATTGATCATGTAGATTTACAATAGGTAAGTCCTTAGTACGAGGCACTCACATCTTTTGCCGCATGCAAAGATACATGCCACAGTCCCGGGGGATTCACTCTTCATTAAAGGGGGACGTCACCTGCGTGCATGAGCTTCAAGAAAACCCCCTATTTAAGATCCATGTAGGATGATAAAACACCCCTATTTAAGCTTATAAGATACCACCAAAATTCCATTATGTCCCCCCCTTTCCTTAAATCTACATTCTTTCTCAAGCATTTAGATTACACAATAAGCAAATTTAGGTTACTTTCCCTATCACTATTTAAAACCATACACAAAATCAAACTTGTTTGGACTAGTTACCCAAGGTAACCTATATTATGTCCCCCCTTCTTCAATATGACATGGTCCCCCTAGCTTAAATTCAATATTGGGGAAAAAAAAAGGGCCCCCACCCCTAACGTATAAGCTTATGCCTCATTTCAAAAAAACCCCCTATTGTACACTCACGTGATATCATAAGTTTCCCCCTATGAATCCCCCGGGGCCACAGTGCATTCATCTCTTTAGGAGATTCCATTCTAGCATCCATCACTAATGCTCTCACCTCTGACACGGAGCATACCATGGAAATAGTTCCCTTCAGCACTTCAATTCATCTTATCAATCTTCAGAACATTCTAGCATCAGCTTAGTCATGCCGCATTGCACCACCCTTGGATCCAGTCATCACCACCACTTTTGCTCAACATATTATTCGTTAGCATGAGGATACCTATGGATCAGTGCGGTCCTGCCCCAGTGTAGTGGATGTCATCAAGTTCAACAATCTTTATTATTTGATTGCATCTTAATTCTGACAAAAGTAAATAGGAGGTTAGGGTGTCACTTACTCCTCATAATATGGAAAAACAATAACTCATACATTGTCCATATTGAGAGATTGCAGCTAGGTGCAGATATCTTCTATTGACTTTTTATTATTATTAAGCCATCTAGAAAGCAAGGAATCTATGACATATACACAATTTCCAAATTTTGGAGGAAACCAAGATATAATTATACTGCATCAAAAATAAACAAACATTATCTCATTAGATTTAATCAATATATAAATACTAAGCCAAGATAAATTTTGTATCAAACCTAAGGGTGGCCATTATAACTTTTGTTAGATATCAATGCTCCACTCTCGTGAAACTACGCGGGAACCATCTAACTCTACTTGTAAGCCCCCCATATGAGGAGAAGGCATTTGAGTAACTCGGTTATCTCGTAGGTCCTGGTTTGGACACCAGATGGGGGCCATGTGTGGCTTGATGGGAAACGGCTTTAGATCGAGCTAGCACACTGCCAACTAGGCTACATGCAAGTGCGGGACGGTATCCCATGACTGACCGCACTAAGGGTAGATGGAGCATTTCCCGGGCCAACCCACTCTCGAGTTGCGGGGCCCGTTTGGAGCCCCAGATGATCCCAGATGGCTCTGGGCCAGGGCTTTGGGCTGAATGGGAACCATAGGTAAGTTGCTCTATTTTGCACCATAGTTCTATCGTGTGGTTGGTGGCCTATTTCAAGATTGACCCCCAGTCGACCGTTTTGGGCGGACTGGGTCGGTCACCCAATTGGGTCTAACAGACTACGAGTGGTGGCAATATAAGAGCAAGCCCATGAAGCCCATCATCATCACTAGCTACAGCAACCCTGATTCCTTAGCATCCAGCCTCTGTCCTCTACTATTTCCAGCATGACATCGAAGCTTCTCTCACAGGAGCGCACAGCTAGGAGGCAACGCCATCTATTGTATCAGTTTTATAGTAATCAAATTTTTTATTCTCCATACTATCTGTTTTTCTCTCTTGCATACGAAATCCTATTATCTGTTGAGCACAGACGTATTGTTTTCTTACATTGTATCAGAGCTTGGACTCTAGCAAGAAAATTTGGTACTGTGTGTTTCTGTTTGCGAGCAGATTGTGAGAGATGGCCCAGCCTATAAGACTACGGATCCCACCATTCGGTGAAAGCGAAAAGTTGGATGGCACTAACTATCCACTCTGGAAGTTCAAGATGAAGACCATCCTAAGTGCATATGAGCTTTGGGATACTACTACTGGGGTGGACATGAAGCTGGTTGCGACCGGATCCAACCAATGTAGGACAACAGATAGTACCAACTACGGATGAGATTCTCGCGTGGACAAGAAGAAATGCAGATGCATTGTGTTCTATTATCTGTATTGTAAGTGACTCTGTCATGGCGTTAATTCAACATGTCACCACATTGAAGGAGGCATAAATGGTCTTGAAAAATCAATATGAGACCACGAATCAGACGTAAATTCAGAATCTAGAGACTCAACTTGCAAACGAGAAACTATCTGAGTCTGAAGCGGCAGAGAAGTTCATCACCACGGTGAATAATTTGCGCGATCGGATGACTGCAATTGGCATCACCATCACCAGCGAGAATCTAGCACGAAGGTGCATACAGATTCTCCCACCAAAGTACAACGGTCTTGTTACGGTGCTGAATACGCACAACAAAAATCCACCCCTCAACTTTGAGGATTTCAGCGCAATGCTTTTGGAGGAGGAGATGCATCAAAAGACAAGGACTGGAGAAGATTCGGCTTTCTCGGCTGGATCAAAGAAAGGTAAGGGTAAGGACTCTAGTAACCCATCTTCTTCTGATGATAAAAAGAGAAAGAAGAAGATCAAGTGCTTCTATTGCAACAAGGCAGGGCACAAGCAGAATGAGTGCCGAAAGAGGATTGTCGATGAGAAGAACGGAGTAAAGAAAGAGTCCAGCAACAGCGTGCAGGTAGTACCAGTAGAGCTGTTCGTAGCAATTGAGGAGATTTGCATGGAGGCAGTTCATGTACCTGTGGAAGAACCTTGGATTATTGATGGTGGTGCATTGCGCCACATGACCAGTTGGAAGGATTGGTATACCTCTCTACATCTGGTAGGGAATGACATCCTGGTAGCAGTCGACAATGATGCAAAATGTCCAGCAAAAGGAAAAGGTACGATTGCTCTCAAGACAGATGGAGTTGTAAAACAGTTGTCTGATGTTCTTTATGTGCCAGATATCAAGAGGAACTTCTTGTCCATTTCTACGATCACGGATCGGGACCTCAAAGTTCACTTCGATAAGAATGGCACATAGATTTTGGATCTTCAAGGAAAGGTCATTGGTAAAGGTACACAGCACAACAACATCTACAAACTCTCAGCTTTCAGTCCTCGAGCCGATGTGAAGAACACTAAGCTATGGCATGAGAGGTTTGGTCATCTAAACCTTAGTTCTTTAAGGAGATGCATAAAAGTGGAATGATTGCAGACCTACCAGAAATTACAAATCTGCCCAATGTATGTGAAGCTTGCATGATGGGCAAGCATCATCGGCAGCCCTTTCCTAAAGAGGCCAGTAGGGAAACGGCTCCTCTAGAGCTTATTCACACGAACCTTTGCAGAAAGATGGAGACGAAAGCTTTGGGTGGTTCCTACTACTTCATGACGCTGATCGATGACTACTGTAGAAGGATATGGATATACTTCCTGAAGACTAAAGATGAGGTTTTAGTAAGTTCAAAGAATGGCATGTAATGGTCGAGAAAGAAATAAGGAAGGTGAAGAAGTTGAGATCGGACAGAGGTGGTGAGTTCACATCAAGTGAATTCAAAAGTTACTGCAAAAGTCACGGGATCAAGACGCAGAAACCCCCACCACATACATCACAGCAAAATGGAGTAGCAGAGCGCAAGATGCGCGTCATCTGCAAAATGGGCAGGAGTATGATGAAAGGGAAAGATTTGCCAAAGACTTTCTAGGCTGAAGCATGTAACACCGCAATTTACATTCTGAATTGTAGCTACACGAAGGCTATGAATGGGATGACTCCACTGCAGGCATTTTCTGGTAAGAAACCTCTAGCTGCACATTTCAAAGTTTTTGGATGTGACTGTTTTGTGCATGTCCCTGATGCTAACAGGACCAAATGGGAACCGAAGAGCCGAAAGTGTATTTTCTTGGGCTACAATGAAGAGGCGAAGGGTTACCATCTCTATAACCCTATTACCAAGAAGGTAATAGTAAGTTGCGACGTGGTCTTCTCAGAACATCCGCATCAATTGGAGGATGCTTCCTTCCCAGACAACTAGGACCAGGAGATCCATTCAGTACAACCACCAACAGCAGACCAAACTCTCCCAACGGTGCTTGGGAGGATTCAAGATAAAGAAGAGAAAGAAGAGCCTATAGAACCACAATGGCAACGGCCATTCCTAAAGTGGGTAAAGCAGCTTTGGATGGCAAAGAACCTCCAGCCATTGAGGAGGAACCATCTGAACACCACCGGTCCAAGAGATTAGAGGAGCAAAGAAGGGCACAGGAACACTTGGTCAACTACGCTTTGATGATAGAGGTGATCCATGCTGATGAACCCAAGTGTCTTGAAGAGGCATAGGGTGATGATAGGTGGATGGAGGCGATGCAGTCGGAGTATGGGTCCATAATGTAGAGGAACACTTGGGACCTTGTGGATCGACCACCAAAATGCAAGGTAATCGGCACCAAGTGGGTGTACAAGACCAAGTACAAGTCTAACAGCACGTTGGATAAGTACAAGGCTCGGCATGTGGCAAAAGGATTCGCACAGGTACATGGTTTTGATTATCAGGATACTTTTGCTCCCATAGCTCGACTAACCACAATTCACAGTGTTTTGGCTTTAGCAGCCCAGGGAAGTTGGCTCGTGTTTTAGATGGATGTAAAATCCACCTTTCTGAATGGAGATCTCAAGGAGGAGGTATACATGGAACAACCACGAGGTTTTGTGATCCCCGGTTCAGAAGGTAAAGTCTGTAAACTAAAGAAGGCACTTTATGGGCTGAAACATGCCCCATGAGCATGGTACCAGCAGATTGATGCCTACTTTCTACAAAACAGGTTCAGGATGAGCCCATCCAATGCAAATTTGTATATCTTCTGAGAAGGATGCAGGTGTATGATCGTGGTCCTTTACGTGGATGACCTTGTCATAATAGGGAACCATGAAGAGAAGATCTCCCAGACAAAGCATTTGCTAGGAAGAGAGTTTGAAATGATAGACCTCGGACTGATGCAATTTTGTTTGCGGATTGAAGTTTGGCGAGAGCCAAAATATATCTTCATCTCATAGCTGAAGTATGCTAGAGAGATACTGAAGGCATTTGGCATGGCTGAGTGCAAGACAGTTGGCACCCCTATGGAGGTTGACGTGAAGCTCTCAAATGAGGATTCATCACCACTGGTGGATGAAGCGAAGTACAGAAGGCTTGTACTTGTGCAACACATGGCCGGACATCAGTTTTGTGACTGGTGTACTAAGCAGGTTTTCCAATAAGCCCCAGGAGAACCATTAGAGGGCAAGGATGCGGGTGCTGAAATACATCAAACTTAGTGCCATGATTTTACTATGCCCCCCCTCCATTCAGTGCCAACCACTCATATCTTGCCTTCTAAATCTTGGTTGCCATGCTAGTCAGGGGGAGGGCCCCTCCTATCCCCACTCATCTTCACATTAGGGGAGATTTGGGGTCTCAAATGGACCTCGAAGTAGGGCTTCCTAATTTCAAGGGATTAGGTGTACCAATGGGAGTGCTCCATTGTGTGGGGAAATGGTATGCTCCAGCAAATCCCAAGGATATTGTCTTTGAGCCATCCATATTCTTGATGAAGTATTTATCACCTAGATACTAAGAAAATACCATAACTCTCCCTAATCTTTCATGTCAAACTCTGCTGAAAGTTTCTTTTTCAATGCTGAAATTTACTTCACATGACTTCTTGTAATGATCAAGTCATCCCCATAAATCACAACTACAACCATTTTACCAATCACTTGCTTCACAGAGAGTGAATAATCTACACTTGATTGTCTAAACTGCATGTTTTTCAAGGATTTATTGATCTCCTCACACCAAGCTCTAGGTGCCTTCTTGAACCCGTACAATGCTTTTTTTAGTCTAAACACATATGCTTCCGGTGTAGGTTGTATCATGTATACTTCTTCTTGCAATTCTATCTTTTAAAATGTATTTTTCACATCCATTTTCCATAGTCTCCATCCATACATGCTTGCTAATGCAATCACCGTTCACACAGTTGTCATCTTGGTAATAGGACTAAATGTTTCATCATAATCTAAGCCATGTGTTTGCGCATATCCCTTGGCAACCTATTAGATATGCTCAATGCCCCACCTTCCATGTAACCACTAGTGGTCCAAGGTACTGAAGTTGTAAGGCTCCCATATGAGGAGAAGCCGTGTGTGAGCTCAAGACACTAGATGGATCCTTACTTGCATGTCAGATGAGGTCTATCAATGAGACCGTTGATGGTAGAAAGGCGATCTATGTGAGTCTAGCCTATGGGCTAGGCAAGGTAGGTAAGCTAGTAGCACAACGAGGCACATTGTCTTGATTATATGGGAGCCCCTTACTCTTGTTGGGGCCTGGGGGCCAGCAGCCCCTCTGGTGGGGGTTCCAGGGCAAGAGCCCCCAAGGCGATGGTATAGGGAATATTCCTTGAATATTCCATGGATGACTAGTTGGTTCCATTGACTAGGCTGACTAGTCGGCTCCACCGACTAGGTTGAATGGTTGACTCCACCGACTAGTTTGAAGACTAGGTTGAATGGTTGACTCCACCAACTAGTTTGAATGGTTGGTTCCACCGACTACGTTGATCTGACTATTGCCCTCATAGCTATAAAGAGGCAACCTCCCCAGTCCATTGCATCAGATCAGTTCAGATCTTTCAGCTAGTAGCTCTTCACCTAGTATCTATCTAGATCACCATCTAAGCTCCACTATGGGAGCGCACAGGTGGACAGAGCCATCATCTGTATTGAAGGAAAATTTTGTTCCTCTCCAATTTGCTGTGTACTCTCTATTCTTTGTTCAGTTTTTGTTCCGCTACGCCGTGTAATTTAACATGGCATCAAAGCATAGGCATCTCTAAGGATCGAAGAGTAGAAGAGAGGTGAGGTCATATAGAGTGATGGCAACAGGAAGCGGCTCGAGTTCAGCAGCAGCTGTAGCTGCACCAATAATCTAGGCATTGAGGATTCGCCCACCAGCCTTCACTGAAGGCAAGCTAGATGGTACAAACTACACTCTGTGGAAGTTTAAAATTACTGCTCTTTTGGATTCATATGAGCTTCTGGAGACAGTACTGGGGACTGACCCAGAACCATAAGGAATCCCCGACCCAGCAAATCCAGGGAGTATGATACCTCGTAATGCTAACCTTCTACGAGCTTGGAAACATAGGAATGTAGATGCTCTATGTGCCCTAGTTACAAGTACTATTGATAGTGTTTTCAGCATACATCTAAGGCAACTGTGGCTGGAACATATTGAAGAGTCAGTATGAGACGCAGAATTAGACAAGGATCTAGAACCTGGAGAATCAGCTCGCAGCTGAGAAGTTTAATGAAGGAGAGACAACATAGGCGTTCATAACCCGAATCAAAAATCTGCATGACCAGATGGCTTGTGTTGGGATACAAAATACTAGGGAAGAGCTAGCTCGGCAATGTCTCCGGATATGTCCACCAAGGTCTGATGGAATAGTAATAGTGCTTAACACTTAGGTGAGACCCCAACCATTGTCATTTAAGGAGTTTTGTGCTTAACTTATGGAGGAATTGAGGCTTAAAGCTCAAGATGGAGGTGGCAATGGGGATGTTGCATTCTCTACCATTGCGAAAGGCAAAGGTGGTTCCTCCACCAAAGGTGAGTCCTCTACTAGTGGTGACAAAAAGAAGAAGGGCGGCAAGAAGAAGTTTCAGGGAGAATTCTTCTGCTACAAGAAGAAGGGCCATGTGATTGCAGATTGCTGGGCCAAGAAAGCCTATGAAAAGAATGGTACCCTAAAGAAGATGGATAAGGGGAAAGAGACAACTAACACTGTGGAAGCAAAGTTGGATCTATTTATAGCCATTGAGGAAGAGTGTTCCTCAGTTCAAGAAGCTTCAACCACTGATTCATGGGTGTTGGATAGTGGTGCCTCCCGTCACATGACCTACAAGAAGGGTCTATATTGTTCCATGCAGCCTCTACAGGTACCCATCACTATGACGGTTGGAAATAATGCAAATGCCATGTTGAGGATACAGGTACAGTTTCATTTGTTTCTGTAAATGGAGATGTTATGAAACTATCTAATGTGATGTATGTTCCACAAATCAAGAGAAATCTACTATTAGTTGCTTCCATAACTAACCTCGACCATGAGGTGAGGTTTAACAAGACAGAAGAAAAAATTTTGGATAGTGCAGGTAATTTTGTTGGCACAGGAGTAAGGAGGAACAACCTGTATGAGCTAAGTGCTCTTATAGCCACCGCTGGAGTGGGCATAAGTAGACCTTGGCATGGAAGATTTGGCCACATCAGATTTGCAGTGCTGAAGGAGATGCAGAAGCAAGGTATGGTTGCTCACTTACCTGTAGTAGCAGAAATCAAAGAACCATGTGAAGCTTGCATGATGGGCAAGCAACAGAGAAACGCATTCCCACAAGAAAGCAAGAATAGAGCAAATGCTCCTCTAGAGTTGGTGCATGTTGACTTGTGCGGTGAGATGCCTACATGGGCCTTGGGGGTATCTTCCTATGTTTTATTGATCATCGATGACTATAATAGGAAGATGTGGGTGTACTTTCTTCACGAAAAGGCTCAAGCTTTTGGTAAATTGAAAGAATGGCTATAGCTAGTTGAAAATGAAACAAGGAGAAAAGTGAAGAAAATCAGATCGGATGGTGGTGATGAGTTTGTTTCTACAGAGTTTGGAGACTTTTGCAAGAGCAAAGGGATCAAGTGACAAATGACGACATCACATACACCTCAACAAAATTCTATTGGCATGTGCCTTCGCTCCCAGTTGTGCACTCACACGCAATGTGGCCAAAGCATAAGATTGAGCTTGCATCAGATGATATGTGGGTGCATTACCACCATCAAATGCCTGATCCACAAGAAAGTGCACCTCAAAAATATGCCATAATGCATCATTGTTGCATGTCGCATGGCAGTGCATGCTAGGACCCTTGTGCATTGCTCTTTTGGCCGTTTGTTCTCGAGATATGTAAATAGGCTCACTTGTGAACACCACTCATGTTAGGGTTAGGATGTTATAGTCAGGTATAAAAGGCTATTTTGTTTGCTTGTTTGGGCTTCATGGATGGTGGCAGGAATGTGGATTCTCCTCTTCAATAAATTAGATGCTTGTAAGGATTTCACTGGATTTTACTTTTTTTAAAACATTATTGGCATTCCTTGCCAAACAAATACTTTTTTATACATTCTCGTAAGTGGACCTTGACCTTGGAGCTTGGACTACCTGATGGATTCAACACTTTTGTACACCCATATATAAAATTTAAGGAAGTAATTAAAGAAAAGTAAGAAGAAAACACAAATAATAAAGAAAAATGATTGGGAAAAAAAGAAAAATAAGTGAAAATTAAGGAAATTAGGAATAGCTTAAGGAAAATAAGAGAGCATTTAAATTTTAAAAATAACAATAAAAATAAAAAATTAAAGAGAAATTAAGGAATATTTAAAAATAAGAAATATGAGAGAGAGAGAGAGAGAGAGAGAGAGAGAAGGGGGCCAGGGTCTAACCAAAAGAGAGAAAGGTGTAGGAAGAGAGAGAGAGAGAGAGAGAGAGAGAGAGAGAGAGAGTATCAATAAATGAAACATACAATTACTTCAATCATTTGAATAATTATTAAAAGTTGCATATGAGAAATGGATTGAAAATTTTAAGAAAACTAAATTGAAGTAACATTTGACAATATGTCAATCCAGACATTTGGTAAGGACTTGAGTAAGAGAATTAGCAAAATAATTTTCTTTAAATTGAGTTTGCAAACTTAAGCAAAATTAGTACAAAATTGTTGAATCTTTCAGGTAGTCCAGGCTTCGAGATCAAGGTCCACTTACCTGCATCATCCAAATAAACCATATGTTAGAACATTATAGCTTGATTTGGGAAGACATTTAATGCTTTTGTTCCCTGGCTTGTTATTGCTTTACCTACGAATGAGCACAACCTTCTAGATTCTAGAGTATAAAAATAAATGAGAATTATAAAGTTGTAAGACATTCATAGAAGAGTATGTACATCCAATTCTTTCGAGAAAGTGATCAAACATGTACATGCATACTTTATTTAAACTTGGAGGATAATCCACATCCATCAATTTTTTTTAAAAATCTTTGAAGGGGGGTAATCCACTCCCTTGAATAAAAGGTTTAGAAAAGCAGAAAAGAATTTAAAAATTAATGGAAAAAAACTCAGAAAAAAATAAGAGCTAAAGCCTAAGAAATGCAATTTAGAGGAACATTAACAAAAAGATGTTTTTGTTAGATATCAATGCTCCACTCTCATGTAACTATGCGGGAACCAGCTAACTCTACTTGTAAGCCCCCCATATGAGGAGAAGGCATTTGAGTAGCTCGATTATCCGATAGGTCCTAGTTTGGACACCAGATGGGGGCCATGTGTGGCCTGATGGCTGGTCGGCTTTAGATAGAGTTGGCACACCGCCAAGTAGGCTACATGCAAGTGGGGGAAGGCATCCCTCGACTGACCGCACTGAGGGTAGACGAAGCATTTCTCGAGGCAGCCCACTCTCGGGTTGTGGGGCCCGTTTGGAGCCTCAGATGATCCCAGATGGCTGTGGGCCGAACGATAACCGTAGGTTAATTGCTCTGTTTTGCGCATCGGTTCTATCGTATGGTCGGTGGCCTATTTTGGGACTGACCCCCAGTCGACTGTTTTGGGTGGATTGGGTCGACCACCCAATTGAGCCTAATTGACTACAACTGGTGGCTATATAAGAGCAAGCCCGTGAAGCCCATTTTATCACTGGCTACAACAACCTTGATTCCTTAGCATTCAGCCTCCATCTTCTACTATTTCCAGCATGCCATCGAAGCTTCTTTCACAGGAGCGCATGGCTGGGAGGCAGCGCCGTCTATTGTATCAATTCTAAAGTAATCAAATTTTTGATTCTCCATACTATCTTGTTTTCTCTCTTGCATACGAGGTCCTGTTATCTGTTGAGCACAAACGTTGTATTATTTTCTTACAGTTTTAAGGCAATTTGAGAGAGGGAAAAGTAAAGTAGGAAAAAAACAAGTAAGAGGAAAGTGACAATGTAGAGAGCTTGAATGTTAGGGATTAAATACATACACAATTACAGATGTAATAGCTAAAAAGTCAAGGAAATCTTTAAGAGAAAAATAAGTACAAAAAGGAAATTAAAGAATATGAAGAAGAAAAATAAGACACAATTAACTATATTAGACATTAAATAATTTAAAATAAAGGACAACATTAAACATTTAAGTAGCTAGCTTACATAAAAAATAAAAAGAAGTAGAGAACTTGAATGTTAGGAATTAAATATTTACTCAATTATAGCTATATGTATATATGTAACTTAAAAGTCAAGAAGGATGCAAACTTAAGAAAATAAAAGACGATAGTGAGAAAGGAAATTAAAGACAATTGACTGATTGTCTCCCTATCCTAAGCTCTACAGCATCTATCTCTAGCACTATGAGGGAATGGGCATCCAAGTCTAGCAGGCCAACCTATCAGTCCCCTGTGCATGCATTGTCATCCATTCATTATGGCCTACATGGTAGTCATCTCCTTCTCAAGAGTTGTATTCTCTACTATATGTTTCTCCGTGGCTTTGCAGCCTCCTACTGAAGTCACTTGCATATCTCTCATTTGCTGTAGTTCAATCTCTAATGCGTGTATTTTGTCATGTTGCCCTATCTCTTGGCTGCCCATCCTGCTTTGTCTTTCTCCCACTCTTCACGCTTTGCCTTTTCTTTCCTCCATTCTTCCTATATTTTTCCTCCATGTTTCTTGAATTCACTAAGTGTCTTGTCCAGGTGAGCCTTCTCAACCATCAAGGCCACATTTGTCGCCTCCAAACTATCAGTTGTTTCAATCAATGCAAAGGCATACCTTGTTGAGGCAAGCCAATACATATGTTGTTGGTTTGTGAGTAGTTCCTAGTGAGGAGAGGGCTATCGTGGCATGAGTCTAGAGCTTGTCTGCCCCATGTATCTTCTATAAACCCACGTGTAGGCATTGTGACTAACTGATTTCAAGAAAGTATCCGGCGATTTACTGATTTTTATCCCCTTCTTGATTTGTACTAATGAGTCATGCTGATTTGCAGGTAGGAGAGACCTACAGCAAGCCTGAAGTTATCTCTATGGGGGTTTGGCTCGATGTTGAGGCAATTGTGGGCCTTTTTGAAAGTTGTCTTATACGAAGAGGGGCCTAAGAGAGCCCTAGAGGGCTATGAGGGTTGCTCTTGTCATCCAAGAAGGTTGCAAGAAGTGCCACAATGGGGGGCCATAGCTATGCCTGCACTAGCCACAACTAGCAATAGCTAATCCAACTGGTAGTAGACAACCCATAGTAGAGCCAAGAGGCACCAAAAGCCCAAGCATGAGCAACAAGGAACCATCAGCTAAGGTTCCTACAACAAGCAATGCGACCAACAATGAGCAAAAAGGCACCAACATAGGCACCTATGCGGGACAACACACACGACGCGTTGGAGATAGGCAACATGCCATGCATGTGAGAGGGAGGGAGGGGGGAGGGAGGAGGGGGGAGGAGAGAGGGGGGGGGGGGAGAGAGAGAGAGAGAGAGAGAGAGAGAGAGAGAGAGAGAGAGAGAGAGAGAGAGAGAGAGAGAGAGAGAGAGAATTCTCATTTGTCATGCTAATCCCTCAAATAACTACACCAAGGTGACAAAAAAATATGTCCAAAAGCAACGACATGTCTAGCAAAAACAATGAAACATTTGTAACTCAAACGTTTCATTAATATGCACCACCATCAAACAAAATGTTTGGGGATTTCCTTTCTTAGAAATTACCACCACAACTCTTTTTGCATCATGTTTATGACTCAAACCTCCCCAGTCTTTGCTCTTTTAGCTTACTCTCCTTCCTTAGCATATCAATCACTATTGAGCTTGTCCTTTCTAGAAATTTCAGCCCTTGTGCTTATACATGGGACTTTTGCAAGCATGCGCTGGATATCCTTATTGATACCCTCTCCATTTTGGGCCATTGTGTGTGTGTGTGTGTGTGTGTGTGTGTCTGTGTGTGTGTGTGTGTGCATGCACACACATGCATGGATTATGTATATAGTATTTTATATATTCATAAATTATGTATTTTACATATATAAATAGAGCAAATGGCCGGCACAAAGATAGCATGAGCCCGAAATAGATCAAGCATCCCAAGAGGAGCCAAGATAAAACATTTTAGACCACCTACCTAGAAACTCATGTTGATACTACAACATCATTAAAACAACCATCAATGCACAGTCAAACAGGTGCTAGACCAAAGGCTTGCCATAACATGGCTATTTGCCTAGCATATATACTTGCCTTACTAAAGACAAAATGGAAGAAAGAGTTCCATTTACCTTATTCAGTAGTACTTGCTATAGACGACATTTGTTTTTCAATCTATGACAACACAAAACATAATAAATAGGCCTGATTGTCCTTTGATTGAATGCACTGTAGATAAATATGTTTAATTAGCTTCAAAAACATCATCATAGGTATCCTGCCACACTAACCTTAACAATGTCAATGAAGAGGCATTATTCTGAATGCAAATTTATGTAACAAGCTTCCAAAACCCACCATAATATTGTTGGACAAGGTACTCCTTACCAAGAGAAATCAACTAACAGCTCAAGACAACACTACTCGTAAGAACCCAAAACTAATCCAATTTTTGACATTGAGTTCATGGTCCCATGCCTTCAAAGATGCAATACACAAATATGAATGTGGGAGTGAAATGCTATTAAATCCAGCATGAGCAACTAAAGGCACAAAATTCTCACAAGAGAAGAATAGTTAAAAGAATGGAGTAATATTATTTCGAGAGGAAAAAATGCTTGAAGGGTAGCAACATCCATATCCTTGTGCTTGCAAAATAACATCCTTCAAAACCAACAAAACATCCACATCATTTCACAATTTCATGTCTTGTAATAGTTCTGATGTGAAATATTTTAGAAATCGACCAACAAAGGGTACGCACAATGGAAGACTGATAGAATAGCCCAGGAGCTCACATAGTGTGTGCCAAGGTGTGGAATCACAAACTTCTTAAACTTATGTGCATAGGATAGATGTGCAGACTCATCAATAGTAGACAATGAACCAGCCAAGTATAGAAAGCACCCAAATAATATATTTCAATCCAAAGCTATGGACACAATACAAAAGAGAGAGCTAGTTTCCCTATATAGGCCTGTCCTCTCCATTCATAGACTGTCACATGGCATTGTTGTACCATTTCTGCCCACCATGGCGGCCCTGATCTGTGCCAAGTACTTCCTCTCTCTTTGAGCATACTTTGCCCTAGGTATCCCTCCCCCGTGCTCTCCTCATTTAGGGGCTTATAGGCTTACAGATGGAGAGGTGACCATTACAACACCCCCTCTCACCAACACATCTCGACCCAATGCCAACATGTTGATGACGATGCTCTAGTAACTCCCTAGTCATAGTCCTCTGGAACATTGCGATGTCAAAATCTTTTCCTGGCTTTTCATCCAGTAGCTCTTGCTCCACCAAATCTGGTTCCACTTTTGTACACCATCCTGGTACACAGGTACATCTCTACTAGCACATCCTAGCGCCACCACCCTCAGTCATGTTCCTGCCTTCAAACTCAAGCAATCTAGCCACCACGATCTTCCAGTTGTCCCCCTCTTAATGAGTGAACAACCTGGAGTCTTCTAGACACCATGCTCTGAGGGTCAGTCTCAACCCATCCTTCCCTTAGCAAGGTCTGCAACCAATGAATATCTTTAGATAACTTGGACCACAAACTCTCACTGAGCTCTCAAGCAGGTACTCTTCTGGCTTCAGTACACTTATCCATCACCTCCTAGCAATCTGTGTCCGAGATTTGAAGAAGCACCCACACTTCCACTTTTGCCTTTGAAGAATGCCAATTCCTTCCAATCTTGCATCATCTGAGACAAATGAGGAGCAGAGTCTCCCCACAACATGGTTAAAGGCTCAAATGAAGAACACGTCAAGTACATAATAGATCATTGTACTACCTATGTGCTTGCTCTAAAAGCAAACCATGCACCTCATCGAGGCACATACCAATAGCCTATGTAATCTTGTGCTATCCTCTTCTTAAGTACAACATCCATCTGAACATGAAACCCTAGGGTACTTCATGGAATCCACCCTCATGTCAGTATCAATGGATCACACACCCGGAGGATACCAAGCACTCCATGTTGTCCTTCACCTTCAAAATGGTCTCTGACTCCTCATCGACCCACATCTCAATGTTAAACATCATCATTGTGGTTTCTAGGTCGACAGATCTAACCTCAGTAACACATGGAGATGTCACCAAGAACAATTATTTGATTACCACATTTGGTTTGGCTTTTGTATCACCCTTTGAATCTGAGGCAGACTTCTTCCTCTTGTTTTTTTGATCCGCCGCCTTCTCTTTGCAGTCCTTCAGAAAATGATATGGCATGTCACAATAGAAGCATTCTACTTCTGCTTCCTCTTGGAAGTGTCCTCATCATCAGAGTTGCCCTTCTTGGATTTGCCACTGTTAGGCTTTCCCTTCCCTTTTTTAATGTAATCCTTTGCCTACAATGCCTTGTCATTTTTGTTGTTGTTGTAGAGCTTCTCCCTAGCTACTTCCTATAGCAGTAATTAACCCAAATCCTCAAAAGTCAGAGGATTTGTCCTTTGTCCTATTGTCACAGTCGTTACAAATCTTTTGAAACTATGAGGTAGCCTTCACAGTACCTCAAGGCCAAATGGCATGAGTCCACCTTCTGACCAACTGATGCTATTCATCCCTCACCACCTTGATGTTTGTCAAGTGGTCATGTACCAAATTTCCCTCATCCATATCAAGGTTGTAGAGTTGATACTAAAGAAGCAAGATCTGGGATGTCTATCTCATACGGTTCCTTCATAATGGTCCATGCCTCTACTTATGTCTTAGCCATTTGAATGTGAGGAAGACAGAGTCTACTGTAGTCCCTATGATCAATGCCAAGGCATGGGCATCTCTGTCTTTCCAAGCTTTGAGATCCTCTCCATCTACAGCCATGAGTATCTTCCCCTGTCTATCCACCATATCCTCCGGCTTACCTCCACTCCCATTGTCAATTTCCATAGCTTTTGTGTGGGGGTTAAAGGTCACTATGCCTTTACCCCGGTTATGTACAATACTCAAACACATATATAAATGAATGAAAGAGAAGATTAGGGTGTTTTGCACCCACTAAAAACTTGTGTGGCTCTCTGTTTCTCTCTCTCCCTCTTCCGTTCCACTTCTGTTGAGAGCACTCTCAACTGGTATCAGAGCCCCAGTGATCTAGCTAAGCATGCATGAATGCCTGGAAGCTTAGCAGCTCTGTGGGAGGAAGAAGAAGCTCTGTGGGAAGCTTTGTGGGTGACTTTACTTGCATTCGAGTGTGCAGAGACCTTGAAGGAACCTTTGGAAAAGTCACTTTGGTTTTACGAAGTGGTTTTGAGAGCCTGTTAAGTGTTTTCAAAAAAAAAAGTCGTTTTTTAAGCTTTTCCCTGTTCTGTTTGAAGACAGAGCCTCCGTATTGACTTGTAGAGGCAACTATTGCCTGCTTTTGGTGTCCATTTCACTTCAAGAGTTTGGAAACACCTTCATTCTTGAATTTGGGATCATTTCATTGGTTTTCTGACTCAATGTGTCAGTTTCTACATTTTTCTACCCGGGTGTTGGAACTCAAGTTTGGAGCAACCATTTGCAAATTTGTTAGTTTTGGTGGACTCGAGAGGTCCTAAAACTTCTATGTTGCTCTTCATTTGCACTCCGGTGGAGTTTACAAATAGTTATGTTTCCAAAAACGTTTTTCAATCCGTGTGTTGGACCCAGTGATTGGGACCACGATTTCCAAAACTGTCTATCCCATTGCATTTTGGATGCCTAAAAGCCCCTACCTGTTAGTTATTACGTGATTCGATGGAGTATTTTTAGAGTTATAGATCTCTGTGTATTTGATTTCGTCTCTCTATTATGCATTTTTCATTCTAAGGTTTTGAAACCTTGGATTTATGCCACATGGTAGTGGATAAGTGTTGACTCCCATTTCTCACTCATCGGTTGGGATTTTGGAGTTCTAGTAGAAGAGAGATATTTGCAGATTGTCTTACTGAGTCCGACTATGCAATGGCACCCATGTTTTGAGGCATCTCAGGTTCTATTTTCAGTAGCGGTCATTGCCGTGGGCCCGTGATTTCTTGAGCATACCTTATGCAGATCACTCTGGTTGTAGTTTGAGCCATGTGTGCTCCTTCGTGGTGTGCATTAGGTTCAGTGGATGATTTATAGGCCATTTGGATGCATTGCGATCCTTATTAAATGTGCTGATAGGCCCAGATTACCTTGTGGGATGCTATTTTTATGGACACTTTGCACATGGATGCTATTTTATGTTGAGGGACAGCTTTGACACATTGCACGTGATACACTGATAGTGTTATGCTCTCTTGGATGAGATATTGTTGATGCATATTCCCATGGATGGTGTTTATGCTTGAGCCATTTGGCACTTATTGGCATTTTGGATTGCCATTGTAGTTGGCATTTTCTTTTGGGCCAAATTTACTCATATGGATGCATAGTATATGCATATGAGTCATATGCATTTTTTGATGCTTTGAGCCTTGAGTTTTGGGGACACTATCCTTCATTAAAGCAGACATATTGGGTGCACCTAGTATCAAGTGTGATTTCTCTTTTGCAGGTACTAGCATTTGGTATTTTGTTTCATTTGCATCATGGCATCCTCTTCCATGTCTAAAAAGGAGTTTTTCAGCATTAAAAAGTTTGATGGGACAAACTTTTCTTTGTGTAAAGAACAGACATAGGGTGTGCTTATTCAAAAGAAGCAGATTAAACCCTTGGCAAGGATTGAAGCTAAGCATGCAGATATGTTTGAGGATGATTGGAATGAGTTGGATGCATTAGCAAAGTCTACTGTTAGACTTCATCTTGCAAGTCAGTTTATTTCATAGTAATAAATGAGCAAACTACGAAAGAATTGTGGAAGAAAATTATGTGCCAGTTATGAGAAGGAAACTGCCTCTAATAAAGTTTACCTCATGAAGAGGTTGTTTGAGCTACAGATGAAGGAAGGGGTCTCCATTGCTTCTCACTTGAATGAATTCAATATTATTTTCAGTCAGGCTCAAAAGATGAATTTTGATGCGGAGACTAAGGTAATATTTCTCTTATGTTCATTGCCATCCTCATGGGATACCTTCCGTACAGCTGTCAATAACTCTGCACCTGGTGGAGTACTGAAATTTGATGATGTTGTGGGTAGCTTGTTGGTCGAGGAGATAAGACGGAAGTCTATGGATGGCAACAAGCAGGATGCAGCCTTAAATGTGCAAAGGGGCAGATCACAGTTCAGGGGGAAGTCCCAAGAAAGAGGGAAGTCTCGTAGCAAATCTAGGGCATGGAACATTAAGTGTTACCACTGTGGCAAGAAGGGCCATATGAAAAAGAATTACTACAAGCTGAAAAGAGAGCAAAAAAGGATAAGAAAAAGAATGCAAATTGGGGTGCAAATCAGAAGGAAGAGAGTCCAAGGGAGGACAAAGGAAAAGTGAAGATCGAGGAGATCAATGCAGTCATACATGATAGTGACAATGACATTCTCTTCATGTCTAGTTTATTTGCAGAGTTGCTTACATAAGATGATGCATATTCCCATGATTGGATTTTGGATTCTGGTGCTTCATTCCATGTTACTCACCATAGGGAATGGTTCTCCACTTATGATAGTGGAAAGACAAGTTGTGTGCATCTTCGAAATAACTATGCATGTGACATAGTGGGAGCAGGTGACATAAAGTTTTCTTTTGCAAATGGGTCTGCATTTATTTTGAAAAATGTGAGACATGTGCCTAAGCTAACCAAGAGTCTCATTTCAACGGGTCAACTAGATGATGCTGGTTTTCAGACCAACTTTGGTTTTAGGAGTTGGAAAATTCAAAAGGGCTCTATGCTTTTGGCTAGGGGTGTCAAGTGTGGGACTTCGTATCCCTTACATGTATCAAGGGTGTTTGATCATGTTATTGCAATAATCGAGCAGCCAAGTACTTCTTTGTGGCATTGTAGGTTGGGGCACATGAGCCAGAATGGAATGAAACTCTTATGCCATTTGGGTTATGTACCGCATTTGAGTTTCTCTTATTTTGAATTTTGTAAGCATTGTCTCTACGGGAAGTAGACTAAATCAGACCATAAAAGAAGGGGAAAGAAAGAGTTTGAAAGCTTGATTTGGTGCATTCAGACATATGTGGTCCAATGCCTACACGGTCATTAGGCAGGGCTGAATACTATGTGACATTCATTGATGATGCAACTAGGAAAGTGTGGGCTTATGCTATAGCTCGGAAGAGTGATGTGTTCTAGGTATTTCAGAAATGGCTGGCCTTGGTTGAGAATAAGTCATATAGAATGCTTAAATGCCTATGGACTAACAATGGGGGAGAGTATCTCTCTCATGACTTTTAGCATTTTTGTGATACACATGGGACTAAGAGGGATCTCACATCTCCTCGTACTCTAGAGCAAAATCCAGTTGCAGAAAAGATGATCATGCCATTCAAGAAAGGTTGCAATGCATGCTTTCCAATGCAAGTCTTTCTAGTAGTTTTTGGGCTAAGGCAATGAAGACTGCAGTGCATGTGATCAATAGATCACCTAGTAAGAGTTTGGATGGTGGTATTCCTAAAGAGGCATGGAGTGGCAAGAAGCCCTCTTACTCTCATTTGTGTATATTGGGTGTGAGGCATATGCACATGTGCCAAAAGATCTTTGAAAGAAGCTAGATCCTAAGTCAAACACATTGAGGTCAGGTACCATTTCATTAGGGAGGTACTTGAGGACAAGCACATAGAGCTTGTCAAGGTCCCATACAGATGATAACACTGCAAATATACTAATGAAAAGTCTACTTAGTCAGCGGTTTGAGTATTGTCATGTATTGATGGGCATTGGATAGTATGCTCCCTGGTTGTTCTCCCTTAAAGGCACATTGTCCTTTTAGTGGGAGATTGTGGGGGTTAAAGGTCACTGTGCCTTTATCCTGGTTATGTACAATACTCAAACACATATAAATGAATGAAAAAGAAGATTAGGGTGTTGTGCACCCACCAAAAACTTGTGTGGCTCTCTATTTCTCTCTCTTCCTCTTCTGTTCTGCTTCCATTGAGAGCACCCTCATTTTGAGCCACTAAATAAATCTAGATCTTCACCTTCCAGATTGGATAATTTATCCCATCCAGTTTAGACTCTCCAAAGTTAGGGATGGTGAAAGAAAGAAATATGGGGGAGGAGGAAGGGAGAGCAGGGGATGAAGAGGCTAAAGAGATCGACATCTCTTCTAATAAACTGCACAACAAAGCTAAACAAACTCAACCTTTAGTAGATCAAAACTCTGAGTGCACCTGACTGAGAACCTGAGTCACCATCCTTCTCGTAAGGGCACTGTCCTCCAGTCGTGGAAGTTGATTCCCAAGAGCTTTCGAATCAGGATCATCATTCAGCAAGGTCCTTGCCTTTAGGCTCCCACACCTCTGAGCCTTTTACTTTGACTCTAATACCATGTTAGAATTCGACCAATAGAGGTTATGCATAGTAGAAGACTGAAGACTGATAGAATAGCTCAGGAGCTCACACAGTGTGTGTGAGGTGTGGAATCACAAACTTAAACTTTAAGAGGGAGAGCCAGAAGAGAAAGCCTCATTTCCACATCCCTCATTGATGTCTTATGCATCTTCCTCTCATTGAAGATCACATCATGGCTTCATATGATCTTCTTTGCTCTTGGATCCTAGAGACGCGATAGCCCATCTCTCCACTTTCACCATAACCTAGAAAGATGCATTTCCTAGACTTAGGATCTAGCTTCTTTCGAAGCTCTTTTGGCACATGTGCATATGCCTCACACCCAAATATACACAAATGAGAGTAAGAGGGCCTCTTGCCACTCCATGCCTCTTTAGGAATACCACCATCCAAACTCTTACTAGGTGATCTATTGATCACATGCACTACAGTCTTCATTGCCTCAGCCCAAAAACCACCAAAAAGACTTGCATTAGAAAGCATACATTGCAACCTTTCCTAAATAGTGAGGTTCATGTGTTCTGCAACTAGATTCTACTCTAGAGTATGAGGAGATGTGAGCTCCCTCTTGATCCCATGTGTATCACAGAAATGCTGAAAGTCATGAGAGATATACTCTCCACCATTATCAGTCCTTAGGCATTTAAGCATTCTACCTGACTAATTTTCAACCAAAGCTAACCATTTTTGAAATACCTGGAACACATCGCTCTTCTGAGCTATAGCATAAGCCCACACTTTCCTAGTTGCATCATCAATGAGTGTCACATTGTACTCAGCCCCACCTATAATAATTGTGTAGGCATGGGATCACATACGTCTGAATGCACCAAATGAATCCTTTCAAGCTCTTTCTTTCCCCTTCTTTTATGGGCTGATTCACTCTACTTCCCATAGAGATAGTGCTCGCAAAATTCAAAATCAAAAAAACTCAAATGCAGTACATAACCCAATGGCATAAGAGTTTCATTCCATTCTGGCTCATGTGCCCCAACCTGCAACGCCACAAAGATGTACTTGGCTGCTCAATTATTGCAACAACATGATCAGACACCCCTAATACATGTAAAGGATACAATTTCCCACACTTGGCAACCCTTGCCAAAACCATAGAGCCCTTCTGAAGTTTCTGTTAGACATCAATGCTCCACTCTCATGTAACTACGCGGGAACCAGCTAACTCTACTTGTAAGCCCCCCATATGAGGAGAAGGCATTTGAGTAGCTCGATTATCCGGTAGGTCCTAGTTTGAACACCAGATGGGGGCCATGTGTGGCTTGAAGGCTGGACGGAGTTGGCACACTACCAACTAGGCTACATGCAAGTGTGGGAAGGCATCCCATGACTGACCGCATTGAGGGTAGATGGAGCATTTCTCGAGGCTACCCACTCTTGGGTTGCAGGGCTTGTTTGGAGTCCCAGATGACCCCGGATGGCTATGGGCTGAACGCAACCGTAGGTTAGTTGCTCTATTTTGCGCACCGATTCTATCATGTGGTCGGTGGCCTATTTCAAGACTGAACCCCAGTCAACTGTTTTGGGCGGACTGGGTCAGTCACCCAATTGAGCCCAACTAACTACGACTGGTGGCTATATAAGAGCAAGCCTGTGAAGCCCATTTCATCACTGGCTATAGCAACCCTGATTCCTTAGTATCCAGCCTCCGTCCTCTACTGTTTCCAGCTTCTTTCACAGGAGCGCATGGTTAGGAGGCAGCATCATCTATTGTATCAGTTCTACAGTAATCAAATTTTTGATTCTCCATACTGTCTGTTTTCTCTCTTGTGTATGAGATCCTGTTATCTGTTGAGTACAGACATTGTATTGGTTTCTTACTTTTCTAACTCTGAAAGACAAAAGTGGTGTAAAAACAAAAGACATAAGAATCTTGGTTAGATTAGGCACATGTCTCACATTTTTCAAAACAAATGCAGACCCATTTGAAAAAGAAAACTTTATCACCTACTCCCACTATGTCACATGCATAGTTATTTCCAAGATGCACACAACCTATCTTGCCATTGTCATAAATGGAGAACCATTCCCTATGGGGAGTAACATGGAATGAAGCACCAGAATCCAAAATACAATCTTGGGAATATGCATCATTTGAAGTGGTAAGCAAGTCTGTAGGTAGACTAGACATCAAGAGAATGTCATTGTCACTATTATTAGTGACTGCATTGATCTCCTCGATCTTCATTTTTCCTTTGTCCTCCCTTAGACTCTCTTCCTTCTTATTTGCACTCGAATTTGCATTTTTTTTCTTATCCTTTTTCTCTCTTTTCAGCTTGTAGCAATCCTTTTTCATGTGGCCCTTCTTGCCATAGTGGTAACACCCAATGTTCTGTGCCTTGGATTTGCTATGAGACTTTCCTCTTTCTTGGGACTTCCCCCTGAACTGTGATCTGCCCCTTTGCACATTTAAGGCTACATCCTTCTTGTTTCCCTCCGTAGACTTTTGTCTAATTTCCTCGATCAACAAGCTACCCACAACATCATCAAACTTCAATACTCTACCAGGTGGAGAGTTACTGACAGTTGTACGGAAGGTATCCCATGAGGATGGCAATGAACACAAGAGAAATATTGCCTTGGACTCCGCATCAAAATTCATCTTTTGCGCTTGAAGCTAGCTGAAAATAATATTGAATTTACACAAGTGAGGAGAAATGGTGGCCCCTTCATCTGTAGCTCAAACAACCTCTTCATGAGGTAAACTTTATTAGAGGCAGTTTCCTTCTCATAACTGGCACATAATTTTCTTCCACAATTCTTTCGTAGTTTGCTCATTTACTACTATGAAATAAACTGACTTGCAAGATGAAGTCTAACAGTAGACTTTGCTAATGCATCCAACTCATTCCAATCATCCTCAAACATATCTGCATGCTTAGCTTCAATCCTTGCCAAGGGTTTAATCTACTTCTTTTGAATAAGCGCATCCCTTATCTGTTCTTTCCATAAAGAAAAGTTTGTTTGATAAAAATTTTTAATGTTGAAAAGCTCATTTTTAGACATGGAAGAGGATGCCATGATGCAAATGAAACAAAACCCCAAATGCTAGTACCTGCAAGAGAGAAATCATACCAACTACCAGGTGCACCCAAATATGTCTGCCTTAATGAAGGACAATGTCACCAAAACTCAAGGCTCAAAGCATCAAAATGCATCTAACTCATGTTCATATACTATGTATCCATATGAGCAAATCTGGCCCAAAAGAAAATGCCAACTACAATGGCAATACCAATGCTAATAAGTGCCAAAATTCCTCAAGCATAAATGTTTTCCATGAGCATATACATCAATAGAATCTCATCCAAGAGATGTAGCACAACCTGTGCATCCACTGCAATATGTCAAAGCTGTGCCTCAGCATAAAATAGTGTCTGTGTGCTAAAGATCCATCAATAAAGCATCCCACAAGGCAATCTAGGCCTATCACATTGCATCTAACAAGGATTACAACGCATCCAAATTGCCTATAAAGCATCCACGACAACCCAATGCAAACCATGAATGAGCGCACACGGCTCAGACTGCAACAAGAGTGATCTGCATAAGGTATATTAAAGCCCACGGCAATGATCACTAGTAAAAATAGAACCTGGGATGCCTCAAAACATGGGCATCACTGCATAATCAGACTCAAAAAGATAATCTGCAAATATCTCTCTTCTGCTGGAACTCCAAAATCCTAATTGATGAATGGGAAATGGGGAGTCAACCCTTGCAATTGACCTATAATTCAAAAATTAAAGGTTTGAACCTTTGAATGGATTTTTGACAGAGAAACATACGATTCGGTGCCTCAGAGAGATGGAACTTCTCCAAATCTCCATGATATCATGCAAAAGCTAGCAGGTAGGGGTTTTTGGGCCTCTAGAATGCAATGGAACATACAGTTTTGAAAATCGTGGTCCCAATCATTGGGTCCAACACACAGACCAAAAACCATTTTTGCAGACAGACCTATTTATAAACACCACTGGAGTGCGAATGATGAGCAACATAGAAGTTTTAGGACCTCCTAAGTCCACCGAAACTAATAGATCTATGAATGGTTGCTTCAAACTCAAGTTCCAACACACTGGCAGAAAAACGTTGAAGCAGAGATAATGAGTCGAAAATCCAACAAAATGATACCAAATTCAAGAATGAAGGTACTTTTGAACTCCCAAAGTGCAATGGACATCAAAAGCAGGCAATGGTTGCCTCTACAGGTCATTCTGGATTCTCAGTAGTCAAAGGGGAATAGGGGAATCATCAAAAAACGTCATTTTTCTCCAAAACCACCTACTAGCTTGCAAAAAAGCACTCAAAGAACTTTTCGAAAGTTTCTGCACACTAGGATGCATGTAAAGTCACCAATGAAGCTTCTCCTTCCTTCTCAAGAGCTATAGCAATAGCGTGCTTTGGGCTCCAAGCTCACACTCGGGCTTAGTTAGAACACCCACACTCTCATACTAGTTGAGAGATCTCAACAATACAAGTGGAATGGAAGAAGGTGAGAGAGAGGGAGAGCCATAAGAGAGATCCACACAAGTTTTGGTGGGTGGTGCAAAATGCCCTAATCTTCTATGTCATCCATATATATATGTGTTTGAGTATTGTACATAGTCGAGGTTTAGGTATAGTGGCCTTTAAACCCCATGTGTATTGTTGCTGAGGTCAGTTGCCCTATCCACACAACCCTTCTTTCTAGTTTCCCTATACATGCCTCTCGTCTCCATCCATGGACAACCAAATGGTGCTGTTGTACCATTTCTTCCCACCATGGTGGCCCTGATCTGCCAAGTACTTCCTCTCTCTCTATGCATACTTTGCCCTAGGTATCCCTCCCCCATGCTCTCCTTATTTGGGGGCTTATAGATAAGGAGGTGCCTATTCCAACAAAATAGGATTCATAGCAACCAGTGGCCCAACCACACAAGGCCAATTTCTCATTTTCTTGTCAGTATCCTCTTGCCACTCTTTTATCTATATTATTCTTAGACTGTACCTGTAACTATGTAGTGTCTTTAGTAAAATGTCTATCTTGGAATTCAAATTAGACACTCTCTTTTTAGCTTACAACCCTGTGCAAAAAATATATGTTAAAGGACACTGACAAAAAAGACACTTCCATTGAAGGAAAAACTACAAAAAACAGAGTACACAAAGAGCACTGAAATGACTCAAATGAGTGTGAAGGGAGATTAACACCAACACAAACATGATAGCAAAAGTGAGAGAGGGAGAGAGAGAGAGAGAGAGAGAGGAGTGCACAATATAGCTACATGTACAATAAGTGTATTGACAATGAACATGAAGATATACATGTGAACCCCTTAGGGTTAGGGTTAGGGTTAGGGTTTGCCCCTATGCCCCATGTGGATAGTGCAATTTACACTATCTTTAACACTCCCTCTTAAATTGCATCGGGTAAGTAGAGGGTGCATGTACCAGACTTGTTTGTGGATTTCGTTTGGTGCATATGATAGCATCCAAAACTAAAAAAGAAAACTGAAAAGAAATAAGAGTAGTGTGTGCATATGTGAGCATAGTGACTACATAGCGAAAGCATGTACAATGAGTACAACTTATGTGATCTTGTACAAGATGTGCATTTCACCCTCTTAAGTTGCGGTTCATCCTTTGCCTTTGGGAACAAAACCCAGAAGATAGGACGAAAGGAAGAGGAAGGAAATATGCATAAAGTAAAGTCCACCTGGATTAAAGACTGGTCAATCAAAAGATGACTGCATGAATGGCTGTGTGTTGAACATGTCACAAGTCACCATAGACCGTGCAGTTGATCTGTAGAAGAGGCATCCGGATGTGAGGCTAGTCAATGTAGCAATGGAGAAATAATCCGGTACATTGTGACATACGAGGGTGTCACTAACCCAAAAGAACTAACAGCAATGTTGGATGTATGCTGCAGTAGTGTAATCTATGTCAAATGATGTGCGATCGAAGAAGACTACATTGTCGGGGTGGACAAAGTGGTCCAGGGGCTGAAAATCTGGGGCCAAAGGTGCAGGTATGATAAGCTTCTCTATTAAAGAAAAGGCCCATAAAGCTAACAAGGTATGGTGGCCTACCAAACCTGTATGCTCAATTGTCATGAGCTGAAGGTCATCTAATGTGTGCATGGATAATCATCCATCGGCATGAAATGTAGCATATGTCATGGGTTCGTCTCGAGAAAGAGTTGATAGTAGAAAAGCCTAGAAGCCTAAAATAACACTAAGAATGCATAAGATGTCCCTAAGGCATATGAGGTGCCGAATGCTGATGTAGGGACCAATCTGAAGTCATGGATCCAACCACTAATCTCCATCAAGTATGGACTGTATACAATAGCCACAAGTGCATGATGAAACACTGAGTATCCCCAGGTTGCGCTATGGCTGAACTTGATGATGTCCATTGCATTGGGACAGAACCACATAGATGCATAGGTATCCTCATGCTAAGGAATGATCTGTTGAGCAAAAGTGGTGGTGATGATTGGATCCAAGGGTGGTGCAATGCAGCATGACTGAGCCGATGCTAGAATGTCTTGAAGACTGGATCTGTTAATCTGAAGTGCTACAGGGAACTATGTCCATGGTATGCTCCATGTTAGAGGTGAAAACAACAGTGATGGGATGCTAGAATGGAATCACCTGAAGAGATGAATGCACTATGGCATGTATCTCTGCAAAGTGGCTGAATATGTGAGTGCCTCATACTGAGGACTTACCTGTTGTCAATCTGCATGATCACTAAACTCCTGCTAAGTATCTGCATCTGTGGCAAAATATGGAGTCAAACCCATGCATGAAGTGATGGCTATGCATCACAAGAATCAGTCTGAGCTGATGTCGATGGAAGTGCCTCATATTAAGGACTTACTATCAAATATGCCTCATGTTGAGGGCTTACTACCAATTATGCCTCATATTGAGGGCTTAACAACAAGTTTGTATGATCAAAGATGCGGGCTGATCCATGCTAACATGTGGAGAATCTGCAACTGATCTCTTAAGGCCAATGAGGCTCGAGTCAACATCATGTACTAGTACATACCCTATGGCAATAAATGGTCGAAGAAGGTTCTCTCTCCACTCACAGATCTTGTCCGAGGTCATGACTGGTGTATCATCAGCTGTGTGATGAGAATAACTCCATGCTAGAGGTGATATGGTGCTCTATGCAAGAGGCTTACCCATGTATAGGCGAGAGTGTCTACCCATGAGAACACTATGTGTGAGCTGCTGCCACTAGGGGGGCTTATGCTAAATTATCAAAACCAAGTCATGTGAGAATTGTTGTATGCCAAGGATCAAGCTTGTAAAATGAAGATGACAACTGAGTGTCAAGTGTAGCCAAGAGGTTGTAAAAGGCTAATGTATGTGTGTGGAAACCAATGCCAAAAATATTCAACAAATGTGATTGTACATGGGTGGCATATGTGCATGCAAAGGTGCAACAATACTATATCCAAGGAGGAAGATCACTCTGCCAAGTGTCACACTGAGTGATGAAGTGCCAAATGATAAGAAAACTAAACTGGTGTCAGTGTGTGCATGTGTATACCGATGATAGATCCGATGGGACTGACGCCGCTGGGAACTAAGCGAGTAATGTGGCAATGGCTAACTTGGCTTGGTGGAGTTGGATCTCCTCTATGGTGGTGCTAGTCTACAACTAGACTCTACAACTAGACTGTACATCGAATTGAAAAATAAGCAAAAGAATTTCATCTTAATTCAATTTAAGTGTTGGGTGCACTCCAAAGGATCAGAAGGTGGTTTTGATGAAGAGGTTTTGATGATGCTGACCTATGGAAATTTCAAAAGGCAGATATAAGGTGCTCAATGTGTAGGGCGCAAGCTGGCGATCAATTTTGCTTTTTGGAAAGCCACAAAATTCCCTTTGGATCAAAAGATACGGCCCCCAGAAGGATAGCCAATTTTTGATCCCAAGAAGGTGACAAAATTTTATGATGTGGCATATGTGGTGACATGGTAGTGGGTGTCACATGTTATTTACAAAACTATGCTAGTGTGGAGGCAACTATGCCTATCAAGGGTTGTGCCATATGGTAGGTGAGTGCACATGATGTTACACAGGTGTGCCTATGAAGAGGCAAGTGTGCCTACAAGGCACTAATGACGTGGCTTTGTAGGCCAAACTTAACCAAGGGTGAACTTTCACTTGACCCTGGTTATATTCTATATGCCATGTGTCTAGTGACTAGATTGCCACTTGTAACCATTAACTTGACCAAGCCCTAAAGTAACTTAAGGCAAGTGTAACTACACCCACAAACCCATCTGCCACGTGGAGCATAGAGGTAGACCGAAATCCAGAAGGAGATTCTGATGGAATCTTCAAATTTTGTCAAGGGTCATTCTTCTCCATCGATGCCCATCGTTGAGTGATTGCGCAATCTAGGGAGTCAATGCCTACGGCGAGGCATTTGGAATCTGTGTCAAGCTCATTGGTGTTGCCATTGAGCCCATGGGAGAGGCTTATCATGGGACGACGTTGTGGTAGTGCCAGTCATGGCTGAGTCATGCGTGTTGGCCTAAGGTTGCCTGGAGCATGGTGCTGAGCCATGGCTTGTTAGAGTCATGCGGATCTATATTAATGAAGGAGGTCATTGGGGCATTGCAGTAACTAGCTCGCCATGGTGTTGTAGCAGAGCAGGTGGGTGGTGTGAAACTTTTGGAGCTTGAAGGCTAGAGATGGCACTGTTGAAGATGTGCTTGATGCCTTGGTTGGTGCTTGGCAGGAGTTGCTAGGCTCGCAGGTCGAGGGCTTTTTTGGGAGCTGCCGTTCGATGTTGGCATGGAGCATGGGTCGCCATGGAGACCATAGGAGGCGACACTGCTCTACAGTTGGAACAGTTGGAGACGAGTCTGCGTAGCCATTTGTAGCTGCCTTTTGTTCATGAAGATGCTAGAGGCATTGTGCACTAAGCCACTACCTTGCTGAGAGGAGCATTTGTGGCAGAAAGCATTGAAGCCCATTGGCTGGCACGAGTTTGCTTCATTGCTACTACATGGCATTGGAGTGTGGCCTTGGTGGATGGGTTGCTTGAGGCTTCTAGCACTACCCTATGATGAGAGGATGGAAGCTCTTGGTGTTGGAGCCATCATGAAGGTCGCCCTGTTGAGATGGAGGTAGTGGCCTTTGTGCTTGCAGGCCATTGCTTGCATGAGGTGCCTTATGGGGGGGCTATAGGTTGTGGCTGTAGAAGCCCCGTGCTTTACTTGTTGGAGGCTTGCTAGAAGAAGAGGCTCTTGAGCTATGGAGAACTTCTTGAAAGTATGGAGCAACCTAGAACCAAAACTGGTAGAAGGGCTACAAAACCAGTCAAAGATAGGGAAGAAACCTTCTTTCCAAAACCTCATGAAACTTCCTATAGAATAACCTCTATCAAAGAAGTGAACATATCTCTCTCCCCATAGCTTGGAATGATGAGCTTTTTGAACCGAATTGAAGAGGAGAATGAGATCTACAAGATAAGCATGAGAGGTGATGAAGTTTCCTCAAAGAGAGGGCTTCTGTCTGGATGGAAGCAAGGGTTTAATGCCTTGACAGAACAAGGGCTTGCACTCTCTCATACGGGAAACTCTCTCTTGATGGAAGATGCCTCATGGAAGGAGGGCTTGACACTCACAAAGGAAGTGGGAGCACCTAGTGCTCTTATACCATGATAGCGGAAGTGAGAGAGGGAGAGAGAGAGTATAGCTACCTGTACACTAAGTATATTGACAACGAACATGAAGATATACATGTGAACCCCTTAGGGTTAGGGTTAGGGTTAGGGTTAGGGTTTGCACCTATGCCCTATGTGGATAGTGCAATTTACACTATCTTTAACAACACAACCATAGTAGCAAAGGCAAGCGTAAACAAGGATAGCATAACCCTTTAAAAGACCATATAAAATAAAGGAACTTGCTCTCACAAAGGATATACTATGGACCAACACTAGGGCTAAAACAGAGGGCCTTTCAACTTCACCAAGGAGTCGGCTCCCTTGATAGTGTTTCCAATTATGGCAAGCATGAACTAGTTATTAGTGCCAATTATGTGCACAAATGCATAGCAGAAAAAACAACTCTGTCCTCATCATCCTTGGGATAAAAGTGAACAATTATCCAGCTTCATGATCCACTCCTCAAGCTCATTAGGAACAAAGTCTCCCCTTCAAACTAAAGTACCAAGAGCTTGTCTTGACACCTTTTGCAACATAGCTCCCAAGTTGACCCCCTCCAAAACCATGGGCATTATTCCTCTTACATCTCCTCTTTGTTGTCCTTTGGTAGAGTATGATATACCCACAAGGTGGTGTTAGATAAAATGCCATCAATGTCTAGCTAGCTAACTGTACCCTTCTCTAAATGAAATAAGGTACCTCCCATCTGGTAAATGGGCTCCAATGAACTATGAATGCTCACATACCATGAGATAAGGTTGGTTCTTTGCCCAAGGCATCATAACATCATAATAGCAACCCAAAAGATTCGGTACAGCAATGGCCTCTCTACAAAATTACAATATAAACCCATTGCCTCTACAAGTATGTGTTGATGGGGTAAATAAGCTGACTGAGGACATGGCCTGACTCATAATCATGTTCAAAGAAAGTTGTGCATTATCATGTTTTGTCTGATGTAAAAAAGGGGGTAGGGAAGATTTGGATAAACGAGGATAGAGGAGCAAAAGGGAGAGAGAGAGGGGGGGGAGAACAGAGGAGAAGGGGTAGGGGGGAGAGAGATAGAGGGAGAGAGATAGAGAGAGAGGTGTAGGGTGGGATAAGCGAGGATAAGGGGTAGGGGGCGAGAGAGAGAGAGAGAGATAGAGAGAGAATATATATTATAGTCTACGAAAGACCAAAGGTCCTATGAGACTAAAGAAACCACAATCAATTAAGGAGGATTGGAATCCATCCTAGTGCCTTATAGGACTTATGTATTACATCAATTATGGACTGAATGTCTCCACATCTATGGTGGTGTCTAAGCCAATTTGAAATTTTTAATGAGAGCAACGCCTTCCTAGTATACTACCCACTTGCCATTCTTTTGAGCTTCTCGTACTTTTTGAAGTTCATTAGCCTTCATCTTAAGTTGTTGAGGGTTAAGATCTTCTGCTATCCATATCTTAGTGCCTTTCAAGGCTTTTGTTTATAGAAGAATTGTCAACCTATCCTCTCGTGTCTTGAATGTATGATTTTGCAGTGTGCATTGGAATGCCCCAACTACCACAGTGTCCCAAGTGATCACTAGCATGACATTTGCTATTTAAATCCTTGCTTTGCTAGTGCTCTCATAAGCCCCCAATCTGCAAATTAATTGTTACAAGTTTCTCCCTATCTTTCTCCTCCTTGAATGCTAAGTCCACACGTTTCTTGAGTTTTGATTTGATTTCATGTGATATCATATTATCAAGCTTGGAAATGAGATGTTAAGGGGATCACTCACACATTGGTGTACAGCTTCTTGAATGCATTCTTGGCTAGATTGTTCTTGAGTTGAGTATCCAATGTGGCTAGGCGTTTGAGTATTGCATCTTCAACTCACGATTCTCCCTTTTGCGGATCTCAATTTGTTGTTACGGACTCAAAGTATGCTTGAGCTCACACCATCTTGTTCGAGTTGCAACTGAAGATGTCTCTATAAAGGAACCCACAACTTGTGCGAAAGACTTGATTCTTGGTTTGGTTAAAGTGAATTCTGTCAATTGTAATTTTTCGTAAGAAAAACAGCCTCCAGTTCTGTCAACAAAAATCATGTTCCATCGATATTCTTTCATTGAGGTGCACATGATTGTGGAATGCCCCATCCGACTGGCTTGTCCAAGACACCACGCGTTCCAATGCACCATCGAACTAGCAAGGTGGTTCTAAGTGCATTGAGCTAAGTTAATGACGACCAAAACTAGGTTGTCAAACTATTATACTTTGATGTATTTGAGCTAGGCGATGGGTAAAAGTAGGTGGCCGAACACATTTGGAGATGCCAAGTTTGGAGTTTAGGACTTCTTTTGTTTAGTCGAATGCAGCGAGTAGGGTTCCCTTGAGTCGAGTTGTTTCGCATATTCGTTGGGTCTTTGTGGTGGCTAGGATTTTGTCGAGCACTGCAACTAGGGATACATTCATCAAACAATAGCAAACGGCATTGCTTGGGTCTGCTTTGAGAGAGACGTGTAGCATGACCCATCTACGACAAGTTAGAGACCTGCTCCACTGGGTCTCAAGGTGGGATGTATAGAATGTCAAATTTCAATTTTAGGTAGATGGGATCTCCTTCTTTGTATGCCATTTGTGTTTCACTTAATGCACAGTTTTAATCAAATGGATTTTTCATTTAAAACCCAAGCTAAGAGAAGGCAAAAACCGAGAGAGAGAGAGAGAGAGAGAGGAGGGGGGGGAGGGAGGTTAGGGTCTAGAGAGAGAGAGAGAGAGAGAGAGAGATTATATATATACATATACGTGTGTGTGTGTACATACATACATATGTACGTACGTACTTATGTATGTAACAAAAGACATTTAATTGCAAGCAACATACTTTAACAAAAAATCAACTCTACAAATGGGTGTACTTCAAAATGTTGCATCAGACAATAGAGCCATATATGCCAAGATACAATATCTAGATGATCCCCCTAATGAAGCATGCATGCATCAGTGACATTTCATATCATCACATTTTTTGCAATACATTTTTGCAACCAGAAATACAAATTATTGGTTCTTCGCGAGATCAGTGTGACCAAGAACAACCTTGTGGACCATAACTTCCAAAATTGAGGGAAAATATGCCTGTTTTTTATGACATTATAATGTTGTTGTGCAAAAATATGAGCTATTTTTGGCAAGAAAAACATGTGGTTCACTCACCGTTGTTTTTTCATGACATTATAATGTTGTGCAAAAATATGAGCTATTTTTGGCAAGAAAAACATGTGATTCACTCACCGTTACTAAGGGCCTTATGTCATTGAAGGGAAATACGTAAGAAATAGTTATTTCAATTTTGCTCTCCAAATGCACCATGGGAAATAGAAGGGAAATGAGTGGGAAATAGGGTGGGACCATACAAAATAGCCATTGATGTTACATTTCCTTTATAGCATGTCTCATTTTCCCTTGGATCATTATGTCATGCATCATAGAAAAAACATCCAAATTAGGCTCTTCCAAGGGAAAAGCATCCAAAATAGCCATCATTATTTCCCTCCTTTTTCCCCTCCATGACAAGCCCCTAAGCCATAGTTAGGGCTAGTCCTTGCGTTTTGCTATTATAGTTTTTTCTTGTAATTTCCTAATTTTTATTTTCTTTAAAAGCAGATGGTTTTGTAGTTGTAAGAATGCTAATTTATCATTTTTGTACAACCTTAGGTTGCCCTCCCCCAACCCTTAGTGTTTGCAACAAAAGGTACAACGTTGACCTTTTGACATCAACATGGTAGGCAATGGGTAGCATCATACTTTTTGTTTGTATGAATGGCCTCCCTCAATTACTACGTACTTACTCTTTTCACTTATGCTCTACATCTCCCTAGCCTTTGGCAAAGAGAAAATGCACTTCCTTATGTCGTCCCCTCGCGTGAAGGTTATTCTAATTGCTAACACTTACATATTTTCATACCAAGTTGCTAAAGATAAATGATGTAAGCACTACGCTAGATCACATACTTGACTATAGAGGGGCGACTTTATACATTTTTAAAAAAAAATCAAGAAATTATACATAAACATAAAGGAGGGCGAAGGCCATTAGTAATGTAAAAAAGAGAGTCAGCAAGGGGGCATCCTCCTCTAACGATGACAATTCCTCCTTATCCCTAGTTTTGTTAATTTTTTATCCCGCCTTTCTTTTGTCCAACCCTTTCTAGACATTCATAACTCATGAATATGAATTTTTAATCAACAAATGTATGTGCATACTCTTTTCCAATTTAATAAATCTCCACTCAACCACTGCTAAGTTTATTATCATTTCTCATCCCAATCTTTTAACTTAACATGTATCCTTAGATCTTTAATGGATTAATAGTTCTTACTTTATGGACATCATCAAGGTTTATCCATACTTCAATAAAAGCAAAATATTTACAATATATTGCCTCTCAATAATTATCCATGTATATAAGGATAGTGGAGCAGTTCCTTTTCTGCAAAGGTTCTCATGGCATTGATCATAGCAATGTGCATGTTGAGTAGATATACTATCAAAAAGCTTATCAATAATTCATCTTATCACCTTAATGGTCTTTGAAACTTTGCCCTTCATAGAATCTTAAGTTATGACCAATGTTGTCGTTCTTAGGATTTTTTAATTAGCTCAACATCACACAATTGTTTATCCATTACTCAAAGTACATAATGAACCACACGAAGATATGTTACCTTTTAATCTTTTAGCAGTGTTTGAAAGAATTTTCAATCAAATCCTTGTGATTCAATAAGTCTCCAAAGGTACTACACATATTTTAAACCCTTATTTTATGGTACTATTTTCTACATTTACAAGCCCATTAGATAAAAGCTTTGGAGTAGTCCCCTTTATGCCATTGATCAAAGCACCACTTCTTGAAAGCTTTTATCTAATGGGTTTGTAAGGACTATTCATTTATTGACCTTCATTTGATCATGTCCCCACAAATCAAGATTAATTATAAGCCGAAAGTTGAAACACATGTGATTACAATTGTATACTTTGAGAAAGTAAAGTTTTTAATTATGTTGAATGCTATTCATGGATTTGAACTTTGTCCCTCCTTTTTTTGACCATGTTCTCACATGTATGGCTTCATCATAATAATGAATGTAAATATATGTATTGAGAAAGTTACTCATTTTAAAATTGAAGGACAACCACTTGTGGCCTTGCAAAAGAGTATCTATACTAGCAAGATTTCACACATGAGTATGTGATTCCAAGCACTAAGATATACCCATATATTCTTCAAAATCAAGCATATATTGCAACTAGATGTGAACCATCTAATAGTTTCTTAGAAGACATTGATAGCCACTCACCCACGTGCAACTACACAGACACAAACACATGTCCGTACACGTATGCGTGAACATTGTATGTGTGTACACGTGTGTGCACACGCATACACATACACACATGAACATGTATATAAGCATATACATGCACCTATACAAATGTTCATGTGTATATGTGCAGCTACAACCACATAAGAATTACATGTGTGCAATCACATGGGAATCTAACAACATAGCACCTATGTATTGTGTAAGTGTACATGTGCATGTGTGTGCGTGCATGCATGTGCATGTGCATGTTCGTGCATGCGTGCACGTGTGTGTGTGTGTGTGTGTGCATGTGCGCACACATGCATGTGCGTATACATGTGTGCATGCGTGTGTGTGCACATGAATGCGTGTGTGTGCGCATGCATGCATGTGTGCATGTCCTGTGTGTCAATGATTACACACACACACACATGTGTGTGTGTGCACATGCATGAATGCATGTGTGAGCATGCACACATGCATGCATGTGTGCATGTACCTCTACATGTGCATGTGTGTATGTGTGTGCGTGCGGACATGTGCACGCATTTACATGGACATACATGTTCATCCAAATATGTGTGCACGTACATGTGCGCACATGCATGCGTGCATGCATGCATGTGTGCATGTGCACGTGTGTGTGTGTGTGTGTGTGTGTGTGTGTGTGTGTGTGTGTGTCTGTCTGTGCATGCTTGCACGTGCATAGGCTCACATGCATGTGTAGACACACACATGCAAACACTTGTGGACATGTGCATGCATGCGTGTGTGCATACACACACACACACATGTACATGTGCATGCTTGCATGCATGCACATAGTCAAGCTTGGATACATGTACTCAAGCTTGCATGCATGCATTTATACATGAACATGTTCGGTTGCACACACATGTGCCCATACACATGCTCAGTACACATGCAGACGTCAAAGCATGCATGTGTGCACATACACACATGCATGCATGTAGTTACATTCATATATAGGCATGCAAATACACACCCCCTACACCAAACAATTGATCCTTTATTTTGGGTTTAACTATTCTGGATCTATTTGTGCTTTATATTAGGTCTTGGATCCTTATCTGGATATATGTGTTTTAGATACTATTTGTGCTAGTTTTGAGTCCTTGATCCAAATATATGACTTTCAAATAAGTTATCACTTTCAAGTTTTGTATTAGTGTGTTCTAGATATGCAAGAATTAGTTATATAAAGATAAAGATTCCAAGGTCATGTTCCAAACTAGGAGGATACTAATTAATTAGCAAATAAATGTTTTACTATGTACTCCTAACCTAGATGTGTAGCCTTTGAGTACGAGAGCCAAGCTTTTTGAATCTCATTTCATGTTCTATATATATTGTTGCCCCCCTCTTGCCCCCACCACCTCCTAGGGCATTCCTTGACTTTTGTGTTGGTCCCCCCCCTACCCTCCTCCCTCTTGGTGGACCCAAAAATTCCTGAGTTTTTTTCCCTTTAAAAAAATCAACATTTTCCAAAAGTGACCCCATCCCGCCAAACACCTCCCAAGGAGTCCCCCCAAACTATCCCCATTGACTCAAGACCTTCCTCTCAGCCTTTATCTTCTCTCAACCTCTTCCTTCTCCTCTCAACCTTCTCTCAACCTCTTCCTCCCTCAACCTCCTGTCAATTTCTTCCTCCGTCAACCTCCTCTCAATCTTGTCCTCCTTCCAACCTTGATTGCTCCTGTTCCTTATATAATGTGGTGAAGAACTCTCCTTCCCCTAGACCAAAGCTATTAATTCATTCTTGTATGGGTCACGCATTTTGAACGATGACAGTGATGTTTGAATTTGTCAAGAGTTTAGGCTAATGTCCTAGGTCACAATGCAACCATCTTCAATAGGTCCATTCAAGGTTTTAAAGAAGGATAGAGCAAAGAAGGAGAAGCATTGGAAGGGTCGCATTGTTGGGATTTTTAGTACAAAGAAAGGCCTCAAGGTCAAGGTTCAGCACATATACATGGCTTGAGACTTGAACTTGGACCCTGCAAATCAAACTTGCTTTCCTTTAAATTGTTCTCTCATTTACATTGTCTCTTTTGCATAATGGCACTTCATTTGTCCATTCTATACATGTGAATGTGTGTTGCTATGGAGAGAGTAGACGTGTGTGTGTGTGGAGAGAGAGAGAGAGAGAGAGAGAGAGAGAGGGGGGGGGAGGGATTTATGGGCTCATTGACATATTTCTTTACTTCTTATGTAGATCTTTTTCCTTCCACCAAATTTGAAACCCAGCCCTTAGAGAGTCTCACCGGAACATTTCAAGTTTTTCATTCAAACATTGGGGAGATAATGTTCTCGGGAAGGACTCCTGCCTCCTTAACAAAATCTAGTATCTTTTACTAGAATGCATGCTACCAAGGACCTTGAAGAGAAGGTGCATATGGACTCCTCCATCCTGTTCGTCTGCCTAACTTTGATAGTCCAAAATGGCCTCTTCCAATTCTAACCATTCTCTATAGATGCATTAAGAACGAAGATAAGATTTAATGTTCAATCATTAATGAAGTTTACTTTTGGTTCTAAATCTGTGGGGGCTAGTTGGTTCATGCCCTCCATTGTCTTTGTTTACTACTTCAAATCAATTTTCCTCCACAAAGACCATGTGGGTATGCAAAGACCTACTGGCCATGGACTTTCTTGATAATCTTATTTATCCAAAATGGGATGTTAGGGAATATTTTTTAAATGGAGGCCATTTTAGATATGTAGTTATAGTAAATAAAGTTTAGGAATAAGGTATCAAGTAGCGTGCAATATTTGTTATACGAGATATGTCATAGACGTTGGAAAAATAATCATGGCACATGGATACCTATGGATTGTGATGGAGTAGAACAACAAAGGTGGAGATACATATGCCAAATGGTGAAATACAATGTCTTGAGGTCACAGATAGTTGGAGCTTGAAGCATAGTTGAGAATACACTGCTATCACCTTTGATGATAGTAACTTTTTCTTCACACTGAACAGTAAGATAGTGAGGAGGCGACTCGAAGCAACATGCTTGACAAATGGAAGCATCCTTGTATCTTAGCCATTCATATTGGTAACAAATAAATTGAAATGTTTTGGTATTGTTATGTCTTTTATGAAAGGGTGCAATGAGAATGAACTTAATAAATTTAGTACTTTTTTTAAGTTCACAAGCAATGAGTCTTTATTAGTTTGTTGAATCTTTCAAAATGTTGATTGTTAATAAATGTAGTAGTATTGAAGTCAACAAGAACAACAGAGGTGGAGATACATATGCCAAATGGTGAAATACAATGTCTTGAGGTCACAGATAGTTGGAGCTTGAAGCATAGTTGAGAATACACTGCTATCACCTTTGATGATAGTAACTTTTTCTTCACACTCAACAGTAAGATAGTGAGAAGGTGACTTGAAGCAACATCAATGCTTGACAAATGGAAGCATCCTTATATCTTAGCCATTCATATTGGTAACAAATAAATTGAAACGTTTTGGTATTGTTATTTGGTATTGTTATGTCTTTTATGAAAGGGTGCAATGAGAATGAACTTAATAAATTTAGTACTTTTTTGAAGTTCACAAGCAATGAGTCTTTATTAGGTTGTTGAATCTTTAAAATGTTGATTGTTAATAAATGTAGCAGTATTGAAGTCGACAAGAAATTAGTCTATATTATTTTCCAAAACCTTTAAAAATGTTGATTATAAATATTGTTTCCAAGATTTAATAAAAACGAGCTAATATATTTTATTGCCCAATCCTAAATTGTAACCTTTGACTTTTAAAGAGTCCATAGTGATATATAAAGGCCCTAGGGATAACAATAGCCTTTATCGTACTCATTTCCTACACTCAACCTCTTCAACCCTCAACTTACACCACCTTCTGATGGCCTCTAATGGCTACACCTCATGATGCCTAGCACCAATTCATGGCTTCTACTCATTATTTGAGTAGAGAAGAGGACTTGTATGAGTTGTTTGATCTCGCGAGATTGATGTAGTAGTGACATTCCATAAGCACATGAACATTTTGAGAGATGTCATTGATTACATCATTGAGATAGTTAAGCCTTTTGTGACCCAGTTAGACATAGATAGATTAGAATGGGTTCTATTCAATCTTCTTTTGGAGTGTCACAAAGTTGATCCTGGTTTTAGACATAGGCTGCATAGAATTTCTAAAACCTTGAGTCCAAAAAAATTTAGAAAAACATCAAAGGACGAGGAGATGGATCTCCAATTAGGGCATGTAGGAACCCAATTTGTATGCTTACCCCTATCATATTGTATAACCATGCTAGAAATGGAGGACATGCCTACACCCCATTCATATAGGAAGTACCTACTCTTCTTGCAGTAGAGCAAGAGGAAGATGTTGAAGAAAATCTAAATGTGATTGCTAAAGCCAACCTTGCCTTGGAGTGGTCCACAAAAACTCTAGAAAAAAGGAAGCACACGACAGAGGTAGATCTGCTGGTTGTGGTTCAAGAAGCAGTTGGTACATCCTCCATGGGACAGCCCACCATGACAGAAGGAGAAGAAGAGGAAGAAAAGGAAGGAGAGGAAAAATTAGAGGAGGGTCTAACAGAAGAGGTTTTATTGCAAACCCTTCCATATGTTTTGATTGAAAATAGATAATATTCCTTTTTAATTGATATTCAGTATGTGAAGATGATGGGGATTTCCAAAGAAGGGGCTTGATAGATGCATGGATTTGGCGACCGCCAACACACTGGAACATCCGATCTTAAGTATATGGGAGTAAATGCATGACTCAGCTCACGGAGGAGTCACAAAGATAGAGACCCAGGAGGTCCTAGCAAGAATATCAGTGGATAAGTAGAACAAACGTTCGAGGATTAAGAGCATTGCCAGGGCCTCATCATCAGTACCTCCTACAGAGATTGATGAGAGCAAAAGCTCCATCATATTTATGCAGAGGGTCATGACGAAAGAGATGCAAGACAAATTGTATGTTGATGATATTGTCAATATTTATGATGTGATGTTTTAAATTCAAAGATTTTCAAAAAAGCCTACTAATCATATTATTACAACTTTCAGGATGTTATTGAAGTTGACAATTTACATTGCGACATGCGGGTCGAGGTGGTAGCATCTATGTAGACTCTGCACTTAGACATTACATGGGAATGTTCAAGTGTCAGAGGCTTGTTTGCATGCATTCCTGGTAGTCGAGGAAAAACGGGAAATCTTCCAAACAAAGTGTCTGTCAACAACTTTTGTCAAATCATGGAAAAATTGGATTAAATATGATTGGAATTATTAGAAAGAGCTATGTGATTGTACTACCAGATCCTCTTGTGTGAACCCTTTGAGAACTTGTCTAAAAAGATTTGGACAATATGATCAAGATTTTGAGAAAGCCTTCCATATACAATGACGATTTACAACTATATAAAGTTGTCGTTAAAGAGTTGATTGAAGCCATGGTCGAAGGATGGGGCGAGTCACACATTACTCATTACACGGTTTGTTTAGTTGTCACTCCTTCCAAAATTTTAATTGCAATCAAAATTATTTCTTAGGTGTTTACCTCATGTTCCTTTCTTATGGATGCAGCACATTATTTATGCTCATGGTCCATGGTTCCGAGAGCAATATGGTTCGTTGAACGTTTGGAGTGCCCAAGGGATGGAGAAGTCGCATTATAGAGCTCGAGGTGCTATTTCAATATGCATGATTCTAGAAAGGAATATGCATGCTATTTCCATGTTTGATTCATGCATCAATCTCCTTCTAGAATCATGCATATTCAAACAATAACCTTTGCTTCATTCACTAGAGTCATAAAATGTTCAACGTGGGGCTCTTAAGATTGTAAATTTTTTGAGAAAACGGGGGTTGTGAGGGGGACGCACGGGGGGAAGGGGGGGGCAATGATGAACAAGGAAGGCTAATGATGACAATGACCAAGGAATAAGGGGGGGAGGGGGGGGTAAATGATGGCCAAGGATGCTTAAGATAAATGAGGCCTATAGCTCTCAATTTCTTTAAGTATATAACCCAAACATCACCCATATGGCAAGAACAAAGCAAACTGGAAGATTGGTTGATAAAAAAACTGGAAACCCAATCCCCCATGAGCATTAGTAGAAGTTTGGGCTCAAAAAGGGCTTCATAAGGACATGATTAGGAAAATGGTAAATCTCCTAATCCTCAAGTTAAAAGAGGCATTGTAAAATGCAATTAATGGGAGGGTTTTAAAAGTATCAAAGAGAGGTGAAACGTGTCACATACATTTTGATGGTGAGGATGCATTTGTCTAAAACCCAAGGGTGCCAATGGTTGTGCTTTTTTGTGATCCATTGGATCATCCCAATCAATCTAAGGGCCCATGCGAGACACCCTTTCTCCACCTTCCAATCTCATCTCCTATCCAAGGGCACATGTGAGACGCCTACTCGTCACCCTTGGATCTACACCCCATCTAAGGGCTTATATGCTACCACGAGCCAAGTGGGTGTCTCATGAAAGACACATGGCCCCGTGAGTCGCATCGAATCAAGGCCCTTAGATTGTTTCCTCAATCAAGGGCACACGTGAGGTGCCTACTTTCCACCCTTGGATCAGCCGCTCAATCCAAGGGCTCACAATCTCTACTTGCCACCACATCAATGCGCGGGCTAGGTGGCAGCTCCACATGATGTGCCAAACTTGGACCATTGGATCAAATATACATCTAAGGGCACGCATGAGGCACCTCTTGCATACCATTAGATCTTTGGGTCTATCCAAGGGTTTAGATGCAACCGCCAAGAGGCATTAACTCACGTGGGCACTAGGAGAATATTCAAGCCGTTGGATCATTGCCACACCCCATACATTCAAGGGCAAGGATCAACTTGAGCTATGGATCACCCATAGGAGGCTGAACAATAGAGGATGAGCAAGAGCGAGGGGAATCATCAAACCCTCAGGGATAAGAGAAGGCAACCGAACAACCTGAGAGCACACTAGAAGAGCAGGCACACAAAAGACTATGCCTAGAGGCATGGGCCAAAGCACATGAAGAAGTCAAGAAAATGAGAATTCAATTGGCCTAGGAGACAAGGCAACACCAACTTGAGCAACAACACCCACCATGGCCACCAACTTCTTGTGCCGACTAGAGGATGCCAACTTGTGTGCCATCCATGCCGAGAGGGTTACAATCATGGCCAAAGATATGCAACTCGCTAGGCGGATTAAAGGCAATCCAACCTTTAGGCCATAAATGGTTTTGAAAACCATCTTGTAATATTTGAGATTGTAATTAATTTTATGGAAATACAATATATTTGGATACCAAAGTTGATTATACTAGTTTTTTTATTGTTTTGAGTGTGATGAATTGTGATCCCATTGTGATCTTTGGTTCTCATGAATAATTTTGGTGATTTGTAGTTTGTCTTTTGAGTAAATGATGAATTGTGATATTTGGTTATTCCTTTTTTTTTTTTGTAACACTTGAATATATATTTTTTAAATAATAAAAATTATTCTAATTAAATTTTTGTTCTAATATATATAGAGCCCTAAATTAATTTTTGTATGGTTCTAACCCTAGCATAGAGCCAATAAAACTTCTTTTTTTAATGGTCAAAATTGGCCATGTGCGCACGAACGTGCAATACAACCAAATGGCAACGCCATTTAGTCAATTTGCACGCACGCGCACACATGGCCAATTCTAGCCATTTTTTAAAATTTTTAAAATTTAAACACTATCTTAAGGCACCTACAAGGCATTTATTCAAAAAAAGTAGCCAAGATTGGCCATGGCGTGCAACACAACCAGACGACGACATCATCTAGCCGTATTGCACGCCGACGTACACATGGCCAATCATGGCCATTTTTTTAATTTTTTTTTATTTAAACACTAGCATAAAGAAACTACAAGGAATTTATTTTTAAAAATTTAAAAAAACAAAAGCCAAGAGTGGCCATGTGCACGCAAGCTGCATCGCAAATTGGCCAAATGACATCACTGTCTGGTCAATTTGAGCACCCGCACACACATGGCCAATCCTGGCCCTTTTTTTTTTTTTCAACACTAGAATAGAGCCCTACAAGGTGTATACTTTGCAGATGATGACAATGTGTATGATTTTTAAAAAAATTAGTAGTTTGCTGATGATAACAATGTGTATACTTTGGCTCTTTTTGAACAAATGAGGAAGATCACATGAGTCTACCCCAACTCCTAAAAAAGAAAAAAGCATATCACAACAAGCACTTAGATTCTACACCTTCCCTACCTATGGGTATGGGTAGGCTTGACCAAATGTTGCTCTCTTGTTGCCATTAGAATAACCTCTTATTAATTCTAGACTTTGGGAATTGTAATTGGAAACTCTAGATTGAGTCAATGTAGCCTCCCAAATTATCAATGAGATGATGATTTAGAATGCCTTTTATGTTGTTAATAGGATCCACTTGGAATGTGCACTTATCATTAAGTTAATCATCACGTCAAGCATGGCATTTCACAACTCTCTATCATATTATTAATCATACCACAACACGTATCTATCTATTTAGTGGCCAAATAAATGGTATGTTTTGGGAAAGCATAGTGTGTACTCAACAATGTTAACCTATATTGGCATTTTTTAGTAAAAACTTTGAATTTCTTATATACAAAATATTGAAACACATTATGCATCAAAATTATGTAAAGATAATTCTATCACAATAAAATTTAATGTCATTGCTAATTAACACCACCATGGAAAAAAAAGTATATATTAGATCTCCATTTGTATTTACAATGTTTTTGGTAAACTGAAGTCATCACAACATGAATTCATGATTTTCTCTACAAGATATATGCTTGCTTTGCATCCTCCACTTTGTCCAAGATTGCAGTTCTTTATTAGGGTGCTAAGACAGTCGCTTATGTGAAAGTTTCAACAATTTTTCATGAATCATAAACACATCTCAAAGCCCCCATAGCAGAAGCCACCAAAAGCCTTCTTACCATTATTTTCCCAAAAGTTGCAAGAGCAAGATCTTGCCTAACAAAAATGCACTTATGGATTGATGGAGATAAGGGACCAATGGACACCAACTTTGGCAGTGCCCTGCATTTGATCAACTCCTTTTCGTGGTCATGTGTGCCAATTATGTCTTGAATCGTGCTGCCACGAAGGCTTTGAAAACTATGACACCATATGAAGCTTGGTATGGAAAGAAACCTTCATTGAATCACTTCCGTGTTTTGGTTGTGTTGCATATGCCCATTGCCAAAGAGTTTCGTCATAAGTTGAAAGACAAGGCACTCAAATGCATTTTTATTCGGTATAGCACGGAAAGCAAAGGATATCGTCTCTATGATCCTACTACACACAAGATCTTTGTTAGCAGAGATGTGATATTTTCTGAAAATTCAACTCATGCACATGCTTAGTTTGATATGCCACCTACTTCATCCTCCACTGATGTCTTTGAAGGTTTATTACCCATTGCTTTGGGTTTTGGAGCTGATACGCATGCTGAAAATCAGGATTTACAGCAAGTCAACCTCAAGCTAATTTAGTTCCTCCTTAGGCAATGGAAGATGCCGTTAGACAAGAAAGGACAAAAATACACACAACAAAACCCGTTCCACATTGGCTGCTCCAAACTCTCAAGGAGAGTAAACTTGATGCCCATTTGCGTGGCAAAACTCACAGTGCATCCAGACATGTAGAGAGACACATTTTGTTCATTCGACTTCTGCAAGAACTCTTCTGGAGAAGAGGAACCTGATTCCTTTGAAGATGCTAAGGATAATGTGCATTGGATGAAAGCCATGGAGAATGAATTGCAATTCATTGATAAAAATCAAACTTGAAATCTTGTGGATTTGCCACTAGGGATAGGTACCAAATAAGTAAAAAGAAAGCCAGATGGGTCCATAGACAAGTACAAGGCAACGCTGGTTGCCAAAGGCTGCTCAGCAAAAGGGCATTCATTATGAGGAAACATTTGCTCCTACTTCCAGGATGACTATCATCAAATTATTGCCATGGCTGCACATTTTGAGTGTAATTTACATCAGTTGGATATAAAAACAACTTTTCTTAATGGAGACCTGTTGGAAGAGACTTATGTTAAGCAACCTCCTCGATTTGATGTATCTGGAGCTGCACATAAAGTATGCAAGCTGAATAAAGCTTTGTATGGGCTGAAACAAGCTCCATGTGCTTGGTATGCAAAGATTGATGCCTTTCTAATTGATGGTCAGCAAAAGGGCATTAATTATGAGGAGACTTTTGCTCCTACTTCCAGGATGACTGCCATCAGATCAGTGATTGCCATGGCTGCACATTTTGAGGGAATTTACATCAGTTGGATATAAAAACAGCTTTTCTTAATGGAGACCTGTTGGAAGAGGTTTATGTTAAGCAACCTCTTGGATTTGAGATATCTGGAGCTGCACATAAAGTATGCAAGCTGAATAAAGCTTTGTATGCACTGAAACAGGCTCCACGTGCTTGGTATGCAAAGATTGATGCCTTTTGACGAGCAAGGGTCTCAATAATAGTACGACTGAGAGTACCCTCTACATTAAGAGGGATGGGGGGGGATATTTTGGTCATCATTCTTTATGTAGATGATCTGCTACTCACCGGGTCAAATGAAGGAAAATTGCAAATTTCAAGGCTAAGTTGAGAGCTACTTTTGAGTTGTCAGATTTGGACATGCTTCATTTTTACTTGGGGATCCAATTCATACAAGAGAGACATGGCATCATTATGTCTCAATCCAAGTGTGTGCAGAAGCTTTTGGATCGGTTCAAGATGCAAGATTGCAAGCCTACAACCACTCCCATGGAGCCAGGGCTGAAGCTTACCATGTATGGTGGAGGTGAACTGGTTGATGCCACACTTTACAGCCAGGCTGTTGGATGCCTCATTTACACACTCGGCCTGATATTCAATTTGCACTTACGCAAGTGAGCAGATATATGCACAGCCCAAAGGCTTTGCATTGGCAAGCTGTAAGCACATTTTTTGCTACTTGCAAGGCACTAAGTCTTATCATTAGTCTCAAGCCCAATCGGAGTCACTGTAAGCACGCATTTGTGAGTCACCCCCTAGGAAACATCGGTAGTCCACAAGTGGCAATTGTTTCTTTTTGGGACATGCTTGCATTTCTTGGTTGAACAAGAAACAAGCTACTGTGGCTACTCCTCATGTGAAGCTGAGTACAGGGCAGCTTTCACAGCAACAGTTGAGTGTGTTTCGCTGCGCTGTTTATTTGTTGATCTTCATCTCTCATTGGAGGGTCCTTCTCCCATTCTCACTGATAGTCAAAGTGCTATAGCAATGGCCAACAATCATGTGTTTCATGCTTGCACGAAGCACTTTGAGATTCACTATCACAAGTTACATGCAAGGGAAATCAGTATGATCTATGTGTCCACAAATGATGATGTTGCAGATATATTCACCAAAGCTCTTCCACGTGAGAAGTTTAAGGCATTTCGCAATGCCCTGAACTTACCTCCTTTTGGTGATTGATCATTTCCTTGTACATCATCATATTGGCACTACAAGGGAGTGTTGGAATTATTGCCATAAATCATGGGAGTGACCAATGTATGTATATACCTAGATGAATCCATGAACATTCCCAAACTCATCCTCTAAAAACACAACAAAGTGCAGTTTCAATCTCATGATAGTCAATCACAAGGTTGAAAACCATAAACTCCATCATACATAGCAAGGACTAGCTACTATGACATCCCCACTCATGTCATCAGCGCCCAACAATGGGTGTAGACCATAGTATAAAAATATGCTCACACATACAAATCCACACACCCACACATACTTGAGCATCCATTTATACAAAGTCTTCGTACTGAGTTTCTGTCGGCACTCCAAAGGTGAAGGGCACTTTTCCCTCATTAGAGGTTTTTCCCCCTGACCGCAGTTAGTGTGTTGGTTAGATTTTGTCACTTAGACAAAACCCCAATCTTGTCGCTTGTTTGCTCATCTCTTGCAATACAACTACAGTGCTCTACTTCCTGCTCACACCCTCGCTCACCTTGCTCACATCCATTTCTCACAAATGGACCTCGTCAGTATTGCATAGTATCCGCCTGTTTCCAGGCCGCCTTCTTCACCCAAAGCCTGCTCCAGCCAGATGCCATGCTGCTGCACGTATCCCGCCTTGAACCTAGACCTGCTGCTGTCTTGCAGCATTCTTTACAAACCCGTACACGACCTGCTGCAACTCTCCGTACTATACCAGACAGAGGCACCTGCAACCCCGGGCTCTTCAAGCTCCTATTCTTGGGCCAGACTCCGCGTGTACCAGTCATACTGCTCTACCATCTTATCCTACTCCAGGTCCATTTGTTCCAAAGCATTTCCAAGCCCTTACACCGCCAAGGTACCATTTACGAGATGCCATGTGCATTGCGCCACTTTTTGGCAGACTTCCATGCACTGATGCATCTCTGAATCTGCTCCAAGGTCTTCCAAACAGCTAGGTACTGTTCGGTGTGCTGTCCATATGGCAGCCTATGTGCTGCCCATGTGGTACTTTGTTTTCTGTCAATGATTGCTACCAACGTGGCAGCCACTGTGCTACACATGTGGTAGCCCCATCCTACCCTACCTCCCCCATGCTCTCCTCATACGCGGGTGTTAGAAATCGACCAACAAAGGGTACGCACAGCGGAAGACTGATAGAATAGCCCAGGAGCTCACAAAGTGTGTGTGGGGTGTGGAATCACAAACTTCTTAACTTAATGTGCATCACATAGATGCGCAGACTCATCAATAGACAATGAATCAGCCAGATATAGAAACCACCAAAATAACATATTTCCGTCCAAAGCTATGGACATAATACAAAAGAGATAGATCCAAAGTCCCACCAACAGAGTGGTCCTCTGATCTTACCAGAAGGTACTTCTACAATCTGCCGGATATCTCTAGACTCGATCCCACGTGCTCCACCTCAAGCGTCAGTAGACTTTCTGTCCAGAATGATCTTCTCCACCTTACTGCCTGTGAATCAGCCTAGGTGGGCAGCACCTTGCTGAGCTAGGTTTGCAGCCTTCCAACTCTTCCTGGTCCTCCAGAATAGGCTCCAAGGGTGCTGGTCTCTGCTGCTCCTGCTTGCTGCTCCAGATAATAATGAATGAGGGCCTGGAGGCCCTCCTTTTATATCCCCCAAGGGCTGCTGCAAAAACCGACCAGGCAGGCTGCCTATGGCCGACCCAAACAGGCCGACCAGGCCCTGCTCTGCTACTCCTGCTTGCTGCTCCAGATAATAATGAATGAGGGCCTGGAGGCCCTCCTTTTATAGCCCCCAAGGGCAGCTGCAAAAACCGACCAGGCAGGCTGCCTATGGCCAACCCAAACAGGCCAACCAGGCCCTGCCCTGGTCTGCCTATAAATGCCCCTGGTGGGGCTCTCTTCTCTAGGGCCTTTGGCCCACTCTTCTAGGGCTTTAGCCCTCCTTTCAAGGCAGGGTCCCAGCCCCATTTGTCTGCCTATATAAGGCCTGGTTGGCTGGCTCCAACCAGCCTTTCAATGTGGCCAACCCCACTCTGCTGGTCTGCCCCGCCTTTCGCACCATCTCCTCTGCCAGACAGCCCACCACGCAGGCGCCTCCAGCCTGCTCATGCCACCACCTGTGCGCCTCTTTTGCAGGCCCATGGCCTGCCCTTTGCCGGCGCCTTTTGGCCTGCCATGCTGCTCCTCTGTCAGCCCACTGATCCTGCTTTGACAGCTGCCCACATGGCAGCCTCCCGCATGCTCTCCATCTAAGTTCCAGCACACCCTTGCACCAACACATTGTGGGCTACTCCCGACCCATAAATGTAGATATTCCATCAACTCCCATGAAGAAGCCTTATGGAACAAAGAGTCTTTGTCATCTTTTGGTCTTTCAAACCATGGCTCCTCTCCTCCAGGTCCAACCCTGGGCTCTTCCAAGCTCCTCTTCCTGGAACAGACTCCACTTGTACCAGCAGTACCGCTGTGCCAACTGATCCTGCTCCAGATCCATCTGTTCCACAGCATTTCCAAGCCCATACCCCTCCAAGGCACCATCCACAAGATGCCACATGGCATTGTGCCACTTCCTGGCAGGCTTCCATGCATTGATGCATCTCCGAATCTGCTCTACGGCACCTGCAACCCTCGGCTCTTCCAAGCTCCTCTTCCTGGACCAGACTCCATGTGTACCAGCCATACCACTGCGCCAACTGATCCTGCTCCAGATCCATCTGTTCCAGAGCATTTCCAAGCCCATACAACTCCAAGGCACCATCCACAGGATGCCACTTGGCATTGTGCCACTCCTGGCAGACTTCCATGCATTGATGCATCTCCGAATCTGTCTGCTCCGGGGTCTTCCAAACAGCAAAGTACTGTTCTGTGTGCTGCCCATGTGGCAGCCCCATGTTCTTTGTTTTCTGTGAATGATTGCTGCCCACATGGCAGCCAATGTGCTGCCCATGTGGCAGCCCCATCCTACCCTGGTCCACCTCCCCCATGCTCTCCTCATATGGGGGCTCACAACTGCCCAACACAACAAACATGCGCATCGTAACCACAAATGTACATTCAATATTTTGATAATGGCACATTTTTTCATGCTCTCCCAATCACCCTTCATTGTCTCTCTCTCTCCAAAATCTAGAAGCATCCAACCATGCACCCCTATAAACATGGAGCTATTCTCAAAGAAACTTAATAATGTGGTTACTAGACACATGGCATGTTGAGTTGAGATGGTAGACCATATGGCATGTTTTCATAACATTATACATCTAGTGATGTAAAGTACCAAGCAATTGACCATTGATACGTCCTAATTTCAACAACAGTATGATAACTATGAAACCCAACTGTTTTGCCATCTACTTCACATTCAACAATATAGACGTCATATAGGATCTTGATGATGGGCATACTAGACAGACAACATGCCAAAATGATATTGTGGGCATCTTTCAATAATATTGTGAGCATCTTTCAATAATATCATACACAAAAGCTCTAGTGTAAACCACCAAGCAATTTGACTTATCGATGCATTCATTGATACATGCTAGAAGTACGGAGAGTCGTGGAAAGGAGGAAATTATTGAAGAGGATGTAATGCATCTCCACCGGCACCAATACTTGTCTCCACGGTTCAAGACATAATCACCACTCACGTGAGGTCAATCAAGCAAGAAATAGCTGTTGACGCCAGTAACAAAGTCAATAGAGCTGACCTTTATGTGGAAGTAAAAGAGTAGGAGGCTAGAGCACATGATGTCACGCATTGGAGGACTGAACTTCATGATGAGGAGGACAAAAGCATTGAGGACATAATCACATGCCTTAAGAAGGAAGAAACACAAATCGAACGGGATGAAAATTATATCCGCAATGTCTGCAAACCGGAACACACGCACATATCTATTGCAGAGGGAAGGTAGCAAGAATCAAAATTCTCAGACAAACACATACGTTGAAGGGTACAAAGATTGAGGAGCTCACTCCGAACCAGCTCAAACAAAGAAACAGTGAACTCACCAAGGTAAAGGAAGCACGCAAGGCAGACAAATGGGCAGTTTATCGAGATGTGCAAGCATTAATGAGGGACTTCAAATCCGAACCCAAAGACTCTCAGTCTTGAACTGGTTCCCAAGCTCCTGCGTGAGCTACTGCCCCCGCTACACGCCTGGCTGATCCCACTGCTCCCGCCATCTGTCCCTACCCCCCGCTGTTGGAAAGGTCACCTCCCCATCTGTAAGCCCCCAAATGAGGAGAGCATGGGGGACGGAGACCTAGGGCAGGATGTGCCCAAGAGGAAAAGAAGAGAGGGGGCTGCCACATGGGCAGCACCTCACATCAAAGAACATGGAAGATACCCGGAGCTAGGATGGATCTGCATGGCGCTGACATCAGCAGTGTACGGAATTGCACGGCGCTGGAGAAGAGCCTGGCAGAGGGCAGAACCAGCAGGACAGAAAGGCGCTGACATGGCAGGTCAGGAGCGCAGGTGTACGGGGCTGTATCGGGCCTGGTGGAGCAGCAAATGGGGCTGCCAGTGGGCAGTGGCATGCCTTATATAGGCTGGGCCCTTGCCTAGATTGGAGGGCCAAAAGCCCTAAAAGTGTGGGCCATAAAGGCCTAGTTTTGTGAGCCCTTAAAGGGCTGGACCAGCAGCAGACTGGTCGGCCAGTATAAGGCTGGCTGGTCGGTTTTCTCAGTAGCCCTTAGGGCCTATATAAGGAGAGGCTCTTGGCCTCATTTCAGCATCCAGCAAGTCAGCAAACAGAGGAGCAGCAGGAGCAGCAGAAGCCTGATCTTTAGGCCTACATCCAGGAGGCAAAGCAGGGCCAAAGTTGCTGCAGACTGAGCTCACTTGGGGCTGAGCCTAGTGTTACGCTCTAGCTGAGGTGGCATGACCTCGGAAGAATCAGTGGACATTTCCCTTAAGGATCTACGTTTGTAATATATTTGTTTGCGCTTCATGTAAATGATCGGGAGGGAATTAATGTCAAGGTCCTGGGTAAGGGCTGATAGCACCAGACTATGTGGATTTAAGGCTAAGGGCCTAATGCAAGAAATGTGCCTAGGGGCAAAGGATTTCAAAGTATCCCAAGAGAGGGGTAAAAAAAGATGCATTAGGAAAGGCCCTATAATGATGACATGTGGCATCTAGATCCATCTAGGGAGATGGGGCTTGTTGGAGTTAGTGAGAGAATGAGAAGGGACTTTTCACGTATGTTTCAGATTTCGATTTTCTCTGTGTGTACTCTCACGCTCCAGCAAGGTTGTCTGGGTGGAAAGTTATGGTGCTAGCTCCCGTGATTATCAGTAGTTAGTTGAGAGTATGTTACATTTGGTATCAGAGCACACGGTGTGGCGATTCGGGGGATCACGCTTGTGAAGGGGCGCAGTCTGTCGTCAGCGAAATGTAACTTTCGTTGATCGTGAGCGTGGTTTGTGAAGAAACTATGAACAGAATATTGTTTTGCTGAATTGAAGAGGAGTCCGAATCAGATACAGTAGCGAGCAGGTCGTGGAAGCGAGAGCTAGTCCGTCGTCACGAGATGGTGCATCAGTGAAAATTGGAATTCTCTGTGCTGGTTATGTGTAAGGGGTGAATTTTTTGCAGCGTGACTGGACATAGAGATTCGTGATAGGCGAGCTTGGGAAGCAGTTCTTCTTCCTCAGCAGATTTCGGTGACGGTTGATTGAAGACTACGAGCAAGCCAGTTGCGAGTCGAACAATGTGACGGGTCTACGAAAAACACCTGCTAGAACACTGTATCGTGACCATCTCGCTGACGATCAGGACAGCGTGATGCAGTCGAGGTAACAGATCGTTGACAGCAGGTGGATAATTCTAAGGGCGTAACTGTATAGCGATTCGAATGTACCTGCATGCAACTGACGAGATCACCATCAGAGTTGCGCAATAAAATTTTATGGTGTTGCTGCCCGTGATCTACAACCATCTACTGGTTCAACAGTAGTAGGAAGATTGTATACACACAGGACCGTGACGAATTAGCAGATATTGGAAGTGTTGATATCCGGCGTCGTGATCTGGTACAGTTCTCAGCTGAGTGGTCAAGCCAAGCAGGCGAAACCAACTGAAACTAGAGTGAAGAGCAAAGTAACACCAATGCTAGCCCGGGCTTGGTCAAAGTCTCCCTTAAACCCAGAGCAAAGAGAAAAAGCGAGGAGAGAAGGCTTGTGTTTTTTGTGCCTTCAGCCTCATCAATGGAAAGATTGTCCACAAAATAAGAATCGTCGGATGGCTGAGATGGTAGTCTCAGAATGCGACGTGGAAATGGAGGGAAGTCCCCGAGCGGAACAGATGCAGATTCAGCTAGCGGGATCTTCTCAGAGGTCAATACCTTGTTTGTTATGTGTGTCTGTTGCTAAGCTAGTAATGAGTGCACCTGATAACATCCTATCTAAGCCCGCAGCAACGGGGTATACAGCCTTTAATGATACGGAGTTAATTAAGATGAATAGGCAAGTGGCCAATCATGATGTCATTGTGTTGTTTGACTCGGCGTCAACTCACAATGTAATTAACTCCAAGCTCGTGAAGAGGCTGAAGTTAAAGACTAGCCCATCTGACTATGCGTATACAGTGAGGATGGCAGATGGAAGTTCAACTGAAGTGTGAGACCAAAGGGTTACCTAGTTGCAGCTTTGTATTCAGGACTATGTTGAGAAGCTTGATTTTGAAATGACTAAGCTTGCTCATGCAGATATAGCCCTGGGTAAGGCGTGGCATTCTAAGAAGAATCCAACCATTGATTGGAAAAAGCACGTATATCAATTCAAGATGAATGATGTGCTTTATGTCTTACGAGGTGAGAAAGATGTACCTCAGGGACCGTTGGTTCCCGTGATGGAAATCCGAAAAGCTCAAGAAGAGTTTTTATTCCTTTATACAGCACCGGTAGAGCCGGTTGATGATTCTTCGGCTAGCATTGATGTTGCGCAAAGTGGTGAAATGGCCAAGCTGGCTAATCTTGCAACAGAGGAGTTCTCTGACTGTTTTAGGGATGAGCTACCTTATGGGTTACCTCCAGAGCGGAATGTTCAGCATAAGATCGAACTAGTCCCGGGGGCAGAACCTGTAAATAGACCTCCCTATCGAATGAGTTTTACCGAAGAAGCGGAGGTGCGAAGGCGCGAAGGCAACTTGAAGAATACCTCAAGTTGAGGCAGATTCAACCAAGTTTCTCACCTTTGGCTTCGCCAGTGATATTTAAGTAGAAAAAGGATGATACGTTTCGCCTCTGTATAGATTACAGAGCATTGAATAATATCACTGTTAAGCACAGTTATCCGATGGCTCGGATTGATGATTTGCTAGATGCATTACATGGAGCCTTAAGTGTGGCTACCATCAGATCCGGATTAGAGCCGAGGATGTGCATAAAACCGCTTTCACAAGAGGTTTGGTCATTATGAGTTTTTGGTAATGCCCTTTGGACTTACCAATGCTCCGGCTACATTCGTCATGCTTATGAACGATTTACTACGTGTGTATATCAGAAAGTTTGTAGTACATTTTATTGACGATATTCTGGTATTCAGTAAAAGTATTACTAAGCATCACAAACACTTAAGAATAGTGTTCAGTACTTTAAGGAAAGCCAGTCTTTATGTAAATAAAAAGAAAACTATACTGTGTATCGTTAGACTTGAATATTTAGGATTCATAATTACTCCAGAGGGGATAGAAATGGATCCAAAGAAAGTGGCTGCGATACTAACTTGGCCAATCCCTCAGAGTCTGACCGCTTTGCGATCATCCTTGGGATTTGTCAAATTTTATAGAAGGCATATCAAGGGATATTCCGAAATAGTATCGCCATTGACTGATCTAACCTTAGATAAAGTACCTTTTATATGGGGACAGAATCAACAAGAAAGTTTTAACACCATAAAACAAGCTGTGGTCACAGGACCGGTGTTAAAAATAGTTGATCCCCAGAAACCGTTGTTTCCGGAAACCAATGCAAGTGGCATTGCGGTAGGAGCAGTTCTCCTCCAAAAGAGAAGGCCAGTAGCCTTTGAAAGTAAGAAGCTTTCTCCCTCTCAAAGGAATTGGCCAACTCATGAATTAGAGTTGTATGCTATTGTCCATGCTTTGAAAACATGGCGACATTATTTGTATGGCTCAGAGTTTTATGTGGATGTTGATTATGATACTCTGAAACATTTTTGTAAACAACCTGACTTGAGAGACCGCCAAGCTAGGTGGGCAGAACTCATGCAGGAGTTTAGTTTGACGATTCGGTACCAAAGAGGAAAAGATAATAAAGTTGCTGATGCGTTGTCACGCATTATGCATAACATGAGTTTCACGGTATTAGAGAGTGCTCTAATGACCGAGATTAGAGAAACTCAAAAGGTGGACGAGTTTATCCAAAGTCTATGGCCTAAGGCTCATGTGTTAAAACCCGGGGAAAACGAAAAGGATGACCTGGCATCCAGAAAAGGCCAAAATTATGTAAGATATACCATAAGGGATGGTATGTTGAAAAGAAATGGCAAGGTAGTAGTACCTAATCAGAATGATCTCAGGCAGAGAGTCATTCAACGGTGCCATGATAGCCCATGTGCGGGACATCCAGGAGTCGAGAAGACATATGATCTCGTGAAGCGAGATTTCTTTTGGCCAAAGATGAAAAAGCATATTGGTTGATCGTCTTACCAAGATGGCTCACTTCATTCCAACTAGGGAGTCAGTTAGTGCCCCGCAAGTGGCGGATTTGTTTATTAGACATATATTTCGTCTGCATGGATTACCCAGATCCATAGTGTCAGACAGAGATGTCAAATTTACCGATCATTTTTGAACTGCGGTATTTGAGACACTAAGGACTGAGTTGGAAATAAGTAGTGGGGATCATCCACAAACGGATGGTCAGATAGAAAGAATCAACCAAATTTTAGAGGATATACTTAGAGCATATGTGTCATTGAGGCAACATACGTGGGATAAGTGGTTGCCATTGTTAGAGTTTGCCTACAATGATAGAAAACATTCCTCTACGGAGTTTAGTCCGTTTGAATTGAATTATGGTTATAGACCAGCAAATCCAACTACAGTTTGAATATCTCAGAGAGTGCCTAGTGCCGCGAACTTTGTGGTTCAGATGCGGGAAATGCTAGCACTTGCGAGAGCTAATATCCGCCAGGCTATGGATAGAGCCAAGGCGTATGCGAATGAAAACCGGTCTATAAGAGAAGGAGAAAAAGTTTTTCTCAGAGTTCCTTCGCACTCGAAGTCGTTGACTTCAGGAGAGTGTGCTAAGTTATCACCTCGATATTGTGGGCCGTGGTTAATTCTAAAGAGAATAGGCAAGGTAGCCTATAAATTAGAATTGCCACAGGGTTGCAAGGTGCATTTAATGTTTCAGGTTTCTCATTTAAAGAAATTTTTGCATACTGGTGACTCACTAATCGAAGGTGTGGTTTTGTTTCAGGAGATAGAGGATAATGCAAGACGCAAACCAACAAGAATCCTGGACCGAGGAACAATTCAAGTGCGCAATCGGAAGATACCCACGGTGTTGGTTGCATGGCATGGTCTGCCTCTATCAGAAGCTACCTGGGAATCCGTATACCAGTTACGAAGAGCATTCCCAGATTTCATAATCGAGGACGCTGATGTCTGAAGAGGGAAGGAATGTTACGCTCTAGCTGAGGTGGCATGACCTCGGAAGAATCAGTCGACATTTCCCTTAAGGATCTACGTTTATAATATATTTGTTTGCACTTCATGTAAATGATCAGGAGGGAATTAATGTCAAGGTCCTGGGTAAGGGCTGATAGCACCAGACTAGGTGGATTTAAGGCTAAGGGCCTAATGCAAGAAATGTGCCTAGGGGCAAGGATTTCAAAGTATCCAAAGAGAGGGGGTAAAAAAAGATGCATTAGGAAAGGCCCTATAATGATGACATGTGGCATCCTAGGGAGATGGGGCTTGTTGGAGTTAGTGAGAGAATGAGAAGGGACTTTTCACATATGTTTCAAATTTCGATTTTCTCTGTGTGTACTCTCACGCTCCAACAAGGTTGGCTGGGTGGAAAGTTATGGTGCTAGCTCCCGTGATTATCAGTAGTTAGTTGAGAGTATGTTACACCTAGGCTGTCTACTAGGGCAGCAAGGTGCTGAGATCTTTGGACGGAAAGTCTACTTACGCTCGAGGTGGAGCACGCGGGCTCGAGTCTAGAGATAGCCAGCTGATAGGAGAAGGACCTTGGGGTAAGATCAGAGGACCACACCATTGGTGGGACTCTGGATCTCTCTCTCTTGTATTGTGTCCATAGTTTTGGACGAAAATATATATTTTGGTGGTTTCTCTATCTAGCCGGTTCATTGTCTATTAATGAGTTTGCACATCTATTGAATGCACATAAGTAAAGAAGTTTGTGATTCCACACCCACACCGCACACTGTGTGAGCTCCTGGGCATTACTATAAGTCTTCCGCTGTGTGTACCCTCTGTTGGGTGTTTTCTAACATGGTATCAGAGCCCAAGTAGGAGGCTCACAGGTGTGGGAGCCTGAAGGCAGGGACCTTGCTGAAGGACGACCCTGGTTCAGAAGCTCTTGGGAATCGACTTCTACGACTGGAGGATTGTGCCCTTGTGAGAAGGAGGGTGACTCAAGTTCAGTCACGTGCGTTCAAAATTCTGGTCTACTGAAATTGAGTTTGGTTGACTTTGCTGTGTGGTATAAACAGCAGAGATGTCGACCTCTTCAGCCCCTGCTTTCCCTTCCTCCTCCCCCAGTTTTCTCTCTTTCACTATCCCTAACTTTGGAGAGTGGGGGAAACTGGATGGGACTAATTACCCGATCTGGAAAGTGAAGATCCGGAGTCATTTAGTGGCTCGAAAGTTGTGGAAGCTGACCACGGGAGTGGAGTCGAAGCCGGAGGACATGGTGGACAGGAAAGGGGAGATAGTCATGGCAGTAGACAGAGAGGAGCTTGAAGCTTGGGAAGACAGAGATGCCCATGCCCTAGCAATAATCATAGGAACTACGGCGGACTCCATTCTTCCACATATCCACCTGGCCGAGACGTCAGTAGAGGCGTGGGCCACCCTAAAAGATCTGTACAAGACGAATAACACCTCCCGGATTTTGCTTCTTCAGCATCAACTCTACAATCTTGATATGGAAGAAGGAGATACGGTACATAGCCATTTGACGAAGGTCAAGATGGTGAGGGATCAACTGGCAGCAGTTGGTCAGAAGACAGACTCGTGCCATTTGGCCTTGATGGTACTGAGGAGACTGCCTCGGAGTTTCAAGAGCTTTGTTACAACTGTGACAGCAGGACAGAGGACGAAACCGCTGACGTTTGAGGAGTTGGGTCCAAGACTGCTACAGGAGGAAGCTCGGGAGAAGCTCTACAACAAGGACAAAGACGACAAGGTGATGCTGGCGAAGGATTCCGCTGGCAAAGGAAAGGGCAAGCCTAAAAATGGCAAGTCTAAGAAAGACGACTCTGACAACGAGGGGACTTCTAAAAGGAAGCAGAAGAAGAAGTGCTTCGACTGTGATACGCCAGGACATTTTGCAAAGGACTGCAAAAAGAAAAAGGCGGATCAGAAAAACAAAAAGGAGTCTGCTGACTCAAATTCAGAGGGAGAGGCCAAAGCAAATGTGGTAATCAAAGAGTTGTTCCTGGTGACATCACCGAGTGTTACCGAGGTCAAATATGTTGATCCAGAAATCACAATGAGAATGTCTGACATAGAGATGTGGGTCGACGAGGAGTCAGATGCCTTTGTGAAGGTGAAGGACAGCATGGAGCGCTTGGTACCTTCCAGGTGTGTGGCTGTCGACACTGACACGAGGGTGGATTCCATAGAGGGCCCTGGGGTCTCATGGTCAGATGGAGGCTAGAGTTCAGAAGGGGACAGTACAGGATTACACAGGCTCTTGGCAGGTGCCTCATTGAGATACAAGGTTTGCTTTCAGAGCGAACATTTAGGCAGTACAACAGTCTGGTATGTATTTGATATTTTGCATTTGAGCCTTTATAGCATGCTGTGGAGAGACTTTGCTCTTCATTTGTCTCAGGTGATACAAGATTGGAAGGAATTGGCCTTCTTCGAAGGCAAAAGGGAAAGTATTGTTGCTTCTTCAAATCTCGAACGCAGATTGCTAGAAGGTGATGGACAAAGAGTACTGAAGCCAGAGAGTACCTGCTTGAGATTCATTGGTTGCAGACCTTGCCAAAGAAAGGACGGGTTGAAACACACCCTCAGAGCATGGTGCCTAGAAGACTCCAGGTTGTTCACTCATTATGAGGGGGACAACTGGAAGATCATGATGGCTGGATTGCTCAAGTTCAAAGGCGGGAACGTGACTGAAGGACGTGGTGCCAGGAGGTGCTACCAGAGATGTACCTGTGTAGGATGGTGTGCGGAAGCGAAACCAGACCTGGTGGAGCAAGAGCCACTGGATGAAAAGCCATGAAAAGATTTCGACATCGAAGAGTTCCAGAGGACTACGACCAGGGAGTTACTGGAGCATCGTCATCGACGTGTTGGCATTGGGCCGAGATGTGTCGGTGAGAGGGGGTGTTGGAAAGGTCACCTCCCCATCTGTAAGCCCCCAAATGAGGAGAGCGTGGGGGACGGAGACCTAGGGCAGGATGTGCCCAAGAGGAAAAGAAGAGAGGGGGCTGCCACATGGGCAGCACCTCACATCAAAGAACATGGAAGGTAGCCAGAGCTAGGATGGATCTGCATGGCGCTGACATCAGCAGTGTACGGAATTGTACAGCGCTATAGAAGAGCCTGGCAGAGGGCAGAACCAGCAGGACAGAAAGGCGCTGACATGGCAGGTCAGAAGCGCAGGTGTACGGGGCTGTATGGGGCCTGGTGGAGCAGCAAATGGGGCTGCCAGTGAGCAGTGGCATGCCTTATATAGGCTGGGCCCTTGCCTAGATTGGAGGGCCAAAAGCCCTAAAAGTGTGGGCCATAAAGGCCTAGTTTTGTGAGCCCTTAAAGGGCTGGACCAGCAGCAGACTGGTCGGCCAGTATGAGGCTGGCTGGTCGGTTTTCTCAGCAGGCCTTAGGGCCTATATAAGGAGAGGCTCTTGGCCTCATTTCAGCATCCAGCAAGTCAGCAAACAGAGGAGCAGCAGGAGCAGCAGAAGCCTGATTTTTGGGCCTACATCCAGGAGGCAAAGCAGGGCCAGAGTTGCTGCAGACTGAGCTCACTTGGGGCTGAGCCTAGGCTGTCTACTAGGGCAGCAAGGTGCTGAGATCTTTGGACGGAAAGTCTACTTACGCTCGAGGTGGAGCACGCGGGCTCGAGTCTAGAGATAGCCAGCTGATAGGAGAAGGACCTTGTGGTAAGATCAGAGGACCACACCATTGGTGGGACTCTGGATCTCTCTCTCTTGTATTGTGTCCATAGTTTCGGACGGAAATATATATTTTGGTGGTTTCTCTCTCTGGCCGGTTCATTGTCTATTGATGAGTCTGCACATCTATTGAATGCACATAAGTAAAGAAGTTTGTGATTCCACACCCACACCGCACACTGTGTGAGCTCCTGGGCATTACTATAAGTCTTCCGCTGTGTGTACCCTATGTTGGGTGTTTTCTTACACCCGCCCTCCTCCTCCGTCTCTCTTGTAACAGAGGGTTACTTTTTACTTAGGCTAAACTTAGGCTAAAGTTAGTAGAAAGGCCTTTATTGGCTTGTAAGTGTTTTTTCTTTTTTTAAGGGGATACCATAAGTTGCCACGTGGCATCCTAGGAGGTAATCCCATAAGCAATATTGTTTTGTACTACCTTGGGCCATACCTATATAAGGGCTCTAGTTGTACTTGGCAATTCATTCATTATTTGTACTTCATTACTGAAATAGAATATACAGCAAGAGTTCAATACTCAGCTGAATTCTAAAAAGGATTGACTTCCTCCTGTCCTTGTGCAGCCCCTCACAAGTCTTTGTTGAAGATCCAGCCCATGAACTTCCTCTCCTACCCTTTTCCTAAACATAAGGTACTACACTACTTAACTCTCCTGCAATTTCTACTAAACTTAGTAGTGTTTCCTGTTAGTTAGGAGCAATCCTGTTGCATTGGTATTAGAGCACTTTTTGTGGGAATTTGTGAAAAATTCTTTGTCCAATCACTTTGAAATTTGAAGCATCTACTCTTGAGCCTAGGGCCTACCTCTGTGCAAAAATTCAGCGCCAGAAGTGCTCTCTGTTGTGAGCTGCCACATGGCAGGCTCTGAGAAACCCTGATTTTCGAAGTGCTCAGAATTTGGGGCTTCTTACATCAGTGGAAAGCCCTTGCTTCCCTGATCATTTCTATGTGTGAGATTCCTAAAAGGATGGAGGATTGAGTCAACATTGAGGGTTTTTTCTATCTGGTGCAAGAATGTGAAGAAATTGATGATATGATGCTTCGCTGCACCAAATTAAGTCAGATATGGCTTGAACTGATCACACTAAGCTCCAATGTATGCCCTCAAAGTTTGGTGGAGATCCGAGCTTGGATGGAGGAGTTATGAAGGAATTCGACTGCTGGCTAAGAAGATCTGCGACGATCTAGGAGCTGACTATTCCGGTTTCTGATTTGCCTTCCTCCAAGGAGTCGCCTCTCCTTTAGGAACTCCCACACCTAGTCCCAGCAAGATACAGGTCTGTTACGTGGGATCTTCCCCAATTTTCTTTGTTTGAAATTGACACGTACGCTGCCTAGTAAACAATCTGGCTACATATCACTTCGAAATTATTCGTGGCTGTTGCTGAGGTGTCGTTCTGATTGCTGCAAGCACTCCACAAAGCTTCATGTCAAATGAAGAAGAATTACACTAGAGTTCAGCGACATGGACAGTGACCTGACTGGTCATTGGCAGTTTGGTACAGTAGTATATTGTCGAACAGCACTTCTATCTATAGCTTAGTCCTACATAGGTCTCTATACAGATTGGTTTATACAATGTGCAAAAGGAGCCTTGCAACAGTCTGCTACTCCTTGGAAATTGAGCTATTCTTGATCAGGGCTTAAAATGGTGCATTTACTCTTGATTCGAGTCATTAAAGATGCCTGTAAAGAGGTCTACGGGTCAAGCTAAAAGCAGACAATGGGTATCCTTCATTCCATCTCAGAGAAGGAAGCAATTGATGATCAGACTGTAGTTTTTCAACCCAATGATCCTCATGTTGGCAATGTTCAAGGGGATTTGGCAGCAACTCCTCAAGTACAAACATCCCTTAACCAAGAGCAGATCATAAAGAGTTGTATGGACCCAATGCTACAGATATTCAAGGAGCTAACTAATGAGATTAAGACCAATAATTAGAGGATTAACCAAAGGATGCAGAACATGTCTACCACTTTTAATAAAAGGTTGAACCATTTCAAGAGAAGCCAAATTTATGATGGGAAGAGACCTGTGGATCCCCAAATTGATGGAGACTCAAGTTCAGATGATGGTGATGATGATCCTATACATGTAACTGAACCGGTTGGTTTTATGGCTTCTGCCCGAAGGACCTATTACTCTAGTCGAGTTACAGCTCATATAGATAAGGATTCAGCACATGGTAAGACTCCTAATAATAACAGTTCAGCAGCTGAAGAGTTGTGTCAAAAATTCCATGAATATAAGTTGCTACCAGCAGACCTTAGGGCAGCAATGACATTCCAGCAATATATACAAACAGTTAAATCTATTGAACCAAGAGGACCTGTTCATCAAGACAAAGATATGAAGACAAGATTATACTTCCTAAGTTCAAAGGTGATTCTACCTCTCCTAAGGAATTGGAGGAATGGCTCGGCAAGATGGATGACTACTTCCTTCTATATCCAAAGGGTGATCAAGGTAAAATCAGATTTGTTGTTCTTCATCTGGAAGATTATGCCCATTCTTGGTGTAATTGCTAGCTCTCTCGTGAAACCTCACACTCATTATTTACTGCAGAAATACTCATAAGAGCTCTCTCTCGCTCTCTCTCTCTCTCTCTCTCTCTCTCTCTCTTCGCACAGCTAGGGCCCAAGACAACATGTCGGGCTGTACCCCCCCGAAGGTATTTTATTTCTTGAAGAGAGAATCTGTTACAAGAGTTCAGCGTAGAGCTGCCTGATACATAATCCAACGTGAATCCATATTACAAGAGCTTCAAGCTCATTTCAAATTGGCAACATGCCACTTGTCTAAAATCTAGAATAAGCCCTATCACATGCCACTAAGGGCAACTCTGGAGTCTTCGAAGCACTTGGTCACGCGAACCGCCTCCCAGACTCTGATTAGGCTCCCGTAGCACTAAGAAAAATAACTCTTCCTAGTACCTGCAACAATTAATTAAAGCGCACCACCATGGCACCCATTAATTGTTAGCGCTTTGCACGCAAACAACACATTGTGGACTAGTTCTAGTCACAGTGGGCGTCCCCACTGAACACATGTGCACACATAACAAATATAAAAATATATATTTATTCTTTGGTTGACCGAAGTCAACGCTCTTGATCATAATTAAGGAGCTTTGACCAAGGGTCGAGGCGCCTTAATTATAGCCAAGTCTCTCCAACCGAAGTTGGCACATCTTGGTTAACCGTGGTTAACCCTCTTGAAGCATGCCAAGTCTCGTTGACTGAAGTCAACACTCTCTGACCGTAGTCAGCTCGGTAGTTCTCTGGTTAACCATAGTTAAACCTCTTGGTAATAAACCAAGTCTCCCCGACCGAGGTCAGGTTTACTTGACCAAAGTCAAGTATCTTTGACCGTAGTCAATTCTTTGACCGTAGTCAATTCTTTGACCATTAAAAGAACTCTTTGATCATAATTAACGCATATAAAACTCTTTAATTATGATCAAATAAATGGTCAACTGTACGTACATTTGACTTAGGATATTTACATTGTGGTGACATCCCCTCGGCTTCTATCCAGTTGACCTCAACTGAAAAGCTTCTTTGTAAACATCCAAAAGCTATGGATGATCGGATAACATGTCTTCGTCCATCCACTTGGCATCTAATGCCGTATAATTCTTGAATTTTACAAGATACCTGTAAAACTCCTTGCCCTGAGGGCCTTTGCGTACAGTATGATACACAATTTGCTCTGGCTGAAGGACCTCCTCCAGCTCATCCACTTCTGGTGGATCCTCTAATACTGGCTCTGTAGGCTCTGGCCCCTGGAATTTCTTTAGAAGACTCACATGGAATGCATTGTGAATCCTCCAATGCTCTGGCAATGATAACCTGTATGCAACCTCATTTATTCTTTCTGTAATCCTGAAAGGGCCATAGTATCTGGGAGATAACTTTGCATACACTTTCTGTTTGCCTTTAAACTTGCGAAGCCTAGCTTTTTCAAACTTCAAAAGTACCCAATCCCCTTCCTTGAGATCTAACTGTCTCCTATGCTTATCTGCAGCTCTTTTATGTTTCTCTTGAGACCTTTCGATTGCTGTCCGGACTTGGCTATAAGCTGTCTGGAGGTCTCTCACAAACTGATCAGCTGCAAATATTTCATCCTTGGTCCTCAGGATAGGTGGCAAAATCACCTTCCCATAAATGACCTCAAAGGGGGCTTTCCTTGTAGAGCTGTGTACTGTATTATTGTAAGCAAACTCTACCAATGGAAGGTACTTTTCCCAGTCTGAACCTTGGTCACCCCCGTAGCATTTCAGCATATCCAATGCTGTGGAATTTGCTACTTCACTTTGACCATCTGTCTGGGGATGGAAAGAAGAAGAAAAATTCAGATTCGATCATTCTAGGATCTCGATCACTGACAATGGACTTAGGCATACCATGATGCTTAAAGATCTGTGCCATGAAAAACTTAGCCATATGATCCGCCTTTATGGTTTTGCGAACCGGAATGAAATGAGCTTGCTTGCTGAATCTATCCATGATAGTCCAAATCCCATCATTCCCTGACTTTGATCTTGGCAAATCAAAAATAACGTCCATTGTAATACTTTCCCATGGTGCCTGAGACACAGGAAGAGGCATAAGTAGGCCAGGTGCCTTCCATCTATCATACTTCACTTTCTGACACGTAAGGCATTCAGTAACAAACTGATGTGTATCTTTCCGCATCCCTGGCCAAAAGAAATACCTCTCTAGTGCTAGAGTTGTTGCTGTAATTCCTCTATGTCCAGCATAGGGAGGTGCATGGCATTCCTCCAAAATCTTTTTCCTCATCTCCTAGGTGATGCATAGGCAATCATTTTTAATTAGATACCCATCTTTCAGGGAATAGTGACTGGTGGACTGCCCCTCTGGCATTTGCTGTAAAATCTCGCCAAAATCTGCATCATTAGCATATTGTTCCCTCATGCCTTCTAGGTCCTGATGATAAGCAATAGTCACATTGTTGACCTGGGGTCTTCGGGACAAGGCGTTTGCCACTCTGTTCCGAATTCCTAGGGTATGGACAATCTGAAAATGATACATTGACAGCATATTTGCCCATTTCATATGCTTCTCAGAAAGTTTTGTCTGAGTTAGAAAATATCTCAAACTTTGGTGATCTGTTTTAACAGTAAAGCTTGCATGTATGGATGGCATGAATTACAGCCAATAACTCTTTCTCATAGATTCCCAGATATCTTTCAGCATCACGCAATCTTCGGCTCTCTTAGGCTACTACATGTCCATTCTGATGTAATGCAGCCCCAACACACTCTCCACAAGCATCGCAATCAACATCAAAAGGTTGATAAAGATCCGGGACTACAAGAATAGGCTCTGTAGTCAACTTCTCCTTGAGTGTATTGAATGCTTTCTTCTGTGATACTCCCCATGCGAAGGCTGCATTTTTCTTAGTAAGGTCATGTAATGGAGCTGCAATATCAGCAAAATGCCTGATAAATCTCCTATAGTAGGAGCAAAGTCCCAAAAAACTACGGACTTCATGCACACTTTTCAACTTAGGCCATTCTTGGATGGATCGGATCTTTGTAGGATCCATCTGTATCCCATTCTTGGATATTATATGCCCCAGATAATGGATCTCTTGCAAGAAAAATTCACTTTTCTTGCTATTGGCAAAAAGTTGATGATTTCGAAGTTCTTGAAATACCAAAGCAAGATGTTCCATGTGCTCTTCTTCTATCTTTGAAAAGACTAGGATATCATCAAAGAAAGTACCCATGAAATGCCTGTACTTTCGGAAGATGCGATCCATCATTCTATTGAATGTGGCTGGAGCATTTGTCAACCCAAAAGGCATCACTAAGTATTCATACAACCCGAATGTAGTGCGAAAAGCTGTCTTATGCACATCTTGTGGTTGTATCCTCACTTGGCGATAGCCACTCTTTAGGTCTATTCTACTGAAAGCTGAAGCTCCATTTAACTGATCCAGCACATCATCAATGCATGGAATAGGGAATCTATTCTTGATGGTCATTTTGTTCAGTGTGCGGTAATCGACGCACATACGGAATGAGCCATCTTTCTTTTGTACTAGCAGTACAGGGGAACAAAAAGGAGAATTGGGCTGAATCAACCCCTTGGACAACAAGTCCTGCACCTGAGTCATAATCTCTTCTTGCTGAGTTGCACTAACTCTGTATGGGGGCCTATTGGGTGGCTCGCTTCCAGGAATGAGTTCTATGCCATGATCTTCAAGTCTCTCAGGGGGTAACTCCCCTGGCAAAGCATCAGAAAAGCAATCTTTGAAATTTTCAATAAACTCAAATTTATTCTGATCTGCCTCACTTGTTTCAGCATACATTTCCACATTTCTCTCTTTTACAAAAATCATGTAAGCTGAAACTGCAGACTTTATTTCTTTTCCAACACAACTATTTGATACAATGGGAATAGTTTCCCCTCTATTCCTAGCAACCACACGATATTCTTTGCCCCTGTATACAAACTCCAGCACTCTTTCAGGAAGAGTCAACTTCACTACCTTGCGATGAAACCAAGGCATACCCAAGACTACATCATGATGTTTCAGTGAAGAAATGAAGAAGTCTTCCTGATCCACATAACTCTATATATAAAGACGGAGCTCCCCTATCAAGGGAGTGACTGGCACAGGGTTTCCACAGAACATCTGATCGGCATCCAAAGCCCTGCCCAACTCCTCCGTCTTTATTCCCAGCCTTAGGGCTAGGTCCTCTGATATGAAATTATGGATCAAATAAAATTAGCGCTTGCTGGTCTCTGACTTTGCCCCATGATAACAGCAATTCTCGTTCTTCTAGGTTTGAAACATGACCCCGTATGTCAGGAATTCCTCCTGCCATTGGCTTTTGCGGTCCCCGTGGCTTCTCTGCCTCTTTTCCCTTCGAAGTTGAAGGCTTTTCTGCGCACTGGGCAGCCACATGCCCCTCTTTGCCACATGCCCCTCTTTGCCACATGCCCCTCTTTGCCACACTTGAAGCATTTTCCATCTCTACGAAATTCAACTATCTGTTCAGGGGTAAATGGAGATTTGCCTTTATATGACTTTGAAAACTCAGTACCCCTCGGCTTCTGAGGCTGAAACCCTTTCTTTTCAACCTTGGGATACTCTTTCTTTTCTTGAAAAATCAGTTTTCTTTCTTTCGGCACTTCCAACATGCAAGGATAGTACCGTGGATGGATCTTGTAACGGCACAAGACTAGCTACTGAAGCTGAATGCATAAGGTCTTGAATGTTCTTTGCCCCCAAAGCATTCACTACTGCCTGGATTCTTGGACTGAGACCTGCTCTGTACTTTCTCATTTGGGTTCCTTTGGAGATCTTTTTGAAAGGTGCAACCTGCAAATAAGCATCCCAAAACTTTTGGTTGTACACATCCACTGTATCTCCTGCATCCATATGCAAACTGTCCCCTGCATCCATATGCAAACATGATCTCTAAACTATTTAGGCATAAACTGCTGGTAGAAGGCTTTCTTGAAGTCCTTCCACTTCTTTGGGACTGACCCATCTGTGGTCTGTGCACTCCACCATGCACTAGCTGTCGCTATCAAGTGCAAACTGACCATTCTTAACTTGGAGGATTCTGAAAACTTTTCTGTACCGAATGCAGCATCAAACTGCCTGATGAACTGCAATGCTTTGTCTGTATGACCATACTGTCCATTGTAGGTCATTAAACTTGACAGATTTACCTCCCTCTTTGAATTCCTTGGTCTCTCTGGAAGACTTACTCTTCCTGGACTTCTTGTGTTTCCTTCTTTTCCTTGATGGTTTATCTGATAAAGAAGAAGATACAGAAGTCGAGCTCAAGGTAGACGGTGAAGGACTTGGAGATCGGTGATGGTGCCTCGATCTCTTCCTGCTATGAGACCGTCCCCTATGAGATCTCTCTTTCTCTGGCTGTACACGAGAGTGTGCCTCTGGCATTGGCACATCATATGCTGCATTAAGCATAGCTTCTGCTTGAAACAAATGCTGAGCCCTTGGATCCTTTCTGAGATTTTCCATCTCTTGTATACGAGTGCGTACCATCTGCTCAAATTCTTGCTGAGTTTGCTGCACACTTCTCTGTCTTGGATGTACATCCCTATCTTGTGAATCCCACGGGATAGGTGATTGAGCCATTTTCTTACAACTCGTCTGAGATCTGCAAGTTTCTCACACACACTGTGTATGCAACTGATGCACATTGCCTTTGCTTTTCAAAGAGAAAATTTACCTCAACAAGAGGTGTCTTGCATTCACAATCTATGCCAATACTAGGCTGTCAGCTCAAGGCCTATACCCACAAAGTTGCCAAAGCATCAACAACTATATTGCCCCTTTTCTGGCTGTTGCAGAAAGCACTCAGAATGCATCTGATTCCCTTTTTCTGAACACAAAGGCATGCATTTTCTCTTTTTCTGCAAATCTCTGATTTTTCCTCTGATCTCTGCTGTTTCTGACAGTAGATACTTTCTCAGATAAGTGAAAACTGCTAGCAGAAACAGTCTCTGCAACTGGTTTTTTTTTTTTAACAGTAACCAGATGAAGTAACTGACTGGTTACTCTAACCAGACTAACTGGCTCTAGTCTGGTTACATGAACAGACTAGTTAGTCTGTGACTAAACTCCAACCAGATGAACTAAATACAGTTAGGTAGACCAAGACTACACCAACCAGTTTGGTTTGGTTTGCCCACTAACTGAACATCTAACCAGAGTCGAGCTAACCAGGGTTAGTCTAACCATTGGTTTGCCATCTCAGCAGTCCAGCTGGATGCCACATCAGCAGCTGCTTATCTGTCACGTGTCAGTGCCACATCAGCTTCCTGTCAGCCCTGCCACATCAGCACCTACCACGTGTTAAGGCCACGTCAGCTGCATGCGCTGCCACGTCATCATCGCACGTGTGGATGCCACGTCACTTGCTGACTGCCACGTCATCATCTACGTGTCATTGCCACGTCATCTGCCCTGCTGGCACCCTGGCCACATCACCAGAAGCCACGTATGCCTAAGGTTGGCTGGCTGGCTGGCTGGCTGGGCAGCGTCGCGCATCACGCCTGCGCCTTCTAGAGTCCTCTATCGCGGGGCTTCTGTTAGCGCAACCCAACCACCGTCAAGCAATGGAACTGCGCCATGATCTGCTTGCGTGTCATGTCAAAACGCGTGAAGGCATCGGTTATCCTTTCTAGCCCTCCGCCCAAGGCGCCAAGCAATTGTTTGCTCAAGCATCTCCGTCGCACATGGACTCCAATTCATTCGCCTTCATCAAACACATCGTCACGCAACGCAAATATTTAGTGATTGCGCTAAACGTGGTGTTTCACCATTTTGTCATCGATTGCGTTCATCGAGTCATCAATCTCTCACAAAGGCTTCATGCTGTCGTCTGCTCTGGGCAATGTATCCTCGTTCATAATATGCAGCAAATGCATTCTCATAAACTCTCTATCTTTCGAATTCCATGATGGCCTGGCTTCCTTTGAGCAATCCCAGGAACAAGCACCATCACGACTCCTTGGCACATGGGTGTAGCGCCGTCAAGTATTTGTCCAGAGATAGATAGGGACAAAGCTTGAGCGTGGTTCTTTGGACCGTCACCGCTTGAGAAAGCCATGAGTCTCGCTCTGATACCAATGTAATCGCTAGCTCTCTCGTGGAACCTCACGCTCATAATTTACTGCAAAAATACTCATAAGAGCTCTCTCTCTCTCTCTCTCTCTCTCTCTCTCTCTCTCTCTCTACACACAGCTAGGGCCCAGGACAACATGTCAGGCTGGACCCCCCCGAAGGTATTTTATTTCTTGAAGAGAGAATCTGTTACAAGAGTTCAGCGTAGAGCTGCCTGATACATAATCCAACGTGAATCCATATTACAAGAGCTTCAAGCTCATTTCAAATTGGCAACATGCCACTTGTCTAAAATCTAGACTAAGTCCTATTACATGCCACTAAGGGCAACTCTGGAGTCTTCGAAGCACTTGGTCACGCGAACCGCCTCCCAAACTCTGATTAGGCTCCCGTAGCGCTTAGGAAAATAACTCTTCCTAGTACCTGCAACAATTAATTACAACGTACCGTAGCGCTTAGGAAAATAACTCTTCCTAGTACCTGCAACAATTAATTATAGCGTACCACCATGGCACCCATTAATTGTTAGCACTTTGCATGCAAACAACACATTGTGGACTAGTTCTAGTCACGGTGGGCGTCCCCACTGAACACATGTGCACACATAACAAATATAAAAATATATATTTATTCTTTGGTTGACCGAAGTCAACGCTCTTGATCATAATTAAGGAGCTTTGACCAAGGGTCGAGACGCCTTAATTATAGCCAAGTCTCTCCAACCGAAGTTGGCACAACTCTCCAACCGAAGTTGGCACATCTTGGTTAACCGTGGTTAACCCTCTTGGCGCATGCCAAGTCTCGTTGACCGAAGTCAACACTCTCTGATCGTGGTCAACTCTGTAGTTCTCTGGTTAACCATAGTTAAACCTCTTGGTAATAAACCAAGTCTCCGCGACCGAGGTCAGGTTTACTTGACCAGAGTCAAGTATCTTTGACCGTAGTCAATTCTTTGACCATTAAAAGAACTCTTTGACCATAATTAACACATATAAAACTCATTCATTATGATCAAATAAATGGTCAACTGTATTTTGACTTAGGATATTTACATTGTGGTGACACTTGGTGGAAGCATCTACAGCAAGAAGGGTTAACTTTTAATGCTTAGGATGCAAGGGTGAAATGCTTAAAACTTTCATATCTCCTTTCACTAGAGATCAATATATTTGTAAGTGGTATGATCTTACTCAGCAAGGATCAGTGAAAATTTATATCAAACAGTTGTGGAAATTGGCTCTGTTTGTTCATGGTATTGATGAAAGAGTTAGAATGCTCAAGTTCATCCATGGTATGCACCCTAGTATTGCTTCAAATGTTGCAACTCAAAAGCCCGATTCTCTTAAAGAGGCCATGCAGTTAGCAGATGCCAGAGCTTTATGAACCCAAATACAATTGGAAGGAGAAGACTTTGAGTATTGGTCACTTTGGAACTAAGCCTATGGTCAAAGGGGTTTCCAATGATGAAAACAAACTTCCTGCACCTGCTACAACTCCTATTTCTAGGTTCCCCACAGTGTATGGCAGTGGCATGGGACAACCTAAGGCTTACAAGGCTACAGATGTAAAGTCATCCTTTAAACCCACTCCAAAGGATGATCTGGGTGATAAAAGAATCAAGTTGGTTAAGCAATTATCTCAAGCAATTATTGATGACATGAAGAAGAAGAATTTGTGCTACCTTTGTGGTGAGAAATAGACCCCTGAACATAGGAATGTGTGCAAAGCAAAAACAAGAGCAAAGTTGAGCTTGATTCTAGAGATTGATGAGGATTTATCTCCTAACACTTATGCAGCAGAATCTGAATTTCATGAATACCAAGACTGTGTGAATGAAGGCCTTGATGATGATGAGGATCATAGTTCCAAAAAGAGGACTACCTTTCCCTTTGATCCAGGTGGGTTATCCATGTTTGACACCATGCTTATGAATGATAGTTTGCCAAGGTGCCCAAATAGATCTAGACAATGGAACATTGAAGTTGTTGAAGGTTATGAGGATGAGATCAGAAATTCTACTGGAAATGATGCTGTTGATGATGATGAAGTGTATTGGGATACACAATCAGTTGTGTACAGCATATCTCCTGATGTTTTAATGGGCTGCAAGGGCTCTCAAACCCTTAGGTTAAAAGGAACAATCAATAACAGACCAGTCCACATTTTGGTTGATAGTGGGAGTACTCATAACTTCATTAATGCAAAGACACTTCAAACAGTGAGGTTATGCCCATCCACTTTGGATCATGGGATCAAAGTTGAGGTGGCTAATGGTCAGCATTCCCACAGTAAGCAATATTGTCAGGCTGCTCAAGTGCAACTTTCTCAAGACTATACTTTTCATGGAGATCTATTTGTCTTGGAAATGGGACCTATTCACATTGTCCTTGGTTGTGAATGGTTGAGAACCTTGGGAGAATTCTCTATGGACCTTAACAGGCTGTATATGAAGGTTATTCATGAAGGTAAGCACATCACTTTGATAGGTCACCAATCTCCTAAATTGTCCTTAATTTCTGCAAGAAGAATGGCCAGAGACCTCAAAAGTGTTTGTGGACTCTATGCTATTCAGTTGACCAAGTCTCAAGCAGGTAATGGGTTGTTGGTGAAGGATAAAGACATGCAGTCCCTATTACAGCAATACTCTGATGTATTTGCTGATCTTCCCAACCATCTCCCTCCCATGAGAGATGTGGATCATGCAATTGTGTTGGAGCCAGGATCTAAGCCAATCAACAAAGCTCCATATAGACTTTCTAGAGCTGAAAGGGAAGAGGTGGCAAAGCAAATAAAGGAACTCCTTGACAAGGAATTTATTACACATAGTCAGTCACCCTTTGCCTCTCCTATGTTATTGGTTAAGAAGAAGGATGGCTCATTTAGAATGTGTATTGATTACAGGGAATTGAACAAAATGACAATTAAGAATAGGTTTCCTATTCCTAGAATTGATGATCTACTCGATGAGCTTAGAGGGGCAAAGTACTTCACAAAGATTGACTTAAGGTCAAGCTATCATCAAACAAGGATGAATGAGGGAGATGAACATAAAACTGCCTTCAGGACAGAACGTGGGCTTTATCAATTCAAAGTGATGGCATTTGGTTTAACCAATGCACGTGCAACTTTCTAGGCCCTAATGAACAAGTTATTGCAGCCTTTCCTCAATAAATTGGGATGGTATTCTTTGATGATATATTGATCTACAGCAAAACTAAAGAAAAACTAAAGAAGAGCATTTATTGCATGTCCAACAAGTATTGGAGGTATTGAGGACACACTAGTTGTATGCCAAATCAAGTAAATGCACTTTCATGGGTGAAGAAGTGGAATATTTGGGCCATATTGTCAGCAGTAGTGGCATTAAGGTGGATCCCAGCAAGGTAAAGTGTGTAAAGGATTGGCCTATACCTCAGAATATCACCCAGCTGAGAGGTTTCCTTGGTCTAGCATCATTTTATAGAAGATTTATAAGGCATTTTGCCAAATTGGCAGCTCCTCTCACTGATCTTCTCAAAAAAAATGCTTTCCAATGGTCTAACAGTGCCAATAAGAGCTTTCAAGCATTAAAGGAGGCATTAACTTCAGCGCCTATCTTGGTATGTCCCGACTTCTCTCAACCTTTTATAATTGAGGCTGATGCTAGTCGAAGGGGCATTGGAGCTGTCCTAAAGCAGAGTCATGGAGTTATTGCCTTTGAAAGTCGGAAATTGGATGACAAGGAGTCAAGTTTCCACATTTATGAGCAAGAGATGTTGGCAATACTTCATGCAATCAAAAAGTGGCACCACTACATCTATGGCAGCCATTTCAAGGTCAAGACTGATCATAAGACTCTCATATATTTTCTATCTCAGTCTTCTCTATCACCCAAGCAAAGGAGATGGCTATCCATTGTGCAAAACTATGACTTTGACATAGATTACAAGATGGGCAAAGAAAATATTGTGGCAGATTCTCTTTCCAGGATATGGGCTTGTACTTTATCATCTATTACTGAGGTTTATAAAGATTGGATCCATGGCATTCAAGAAGAGTATCTCAATGATCCTCAAGCAACTGCTATGTTCCAAGACTTGCAAGATCCTAACTGTCAGCAATATCCCAATTTCAAGTTGCACAATGGGCTCTTGTGGTATAATGATAGAATATTTCTTACTGAAAATTCCTCCTATAAGCTGCTAATCTTGCAGGAATTTCACTCATCTCCTATGGCTGGGCATATAGGCCTCAACCAGTCGTATGATAAGGTAAAACAGAGTTATTACTGGAAGGGGCTTTGGGAGGATGTTCTTGCTTATGTACAAATGTGTAAGCCCTGTCAACAAAACAGGGAGTTGAATCTGAGACCAGTTGGTCTACTACAACCTCTTCCTATACCTCAAGGTAAATGGACACATATCAGCATGGACTTTATTACAGATCTACCAGTGACCTCTAAGGATTGGAACAGAATCTTTGTCGTTGTTGATAGACTTACTAAAGCTGCCCACTTCATTCCTACTAAGACACAATTTACAGCATCCAAGGTGGCTAAGCAATTCATGGAGAATGTGTTTAAATTTCATGACTCCCTCAGGAAATTGTGAGTGATCGTGATGCTAAGTTCATGGAGCATTTTTGGCAAGAGCTTTTCAGTTCTATGGGAACACTTCTTACCCCAAGAACAACAGATCACCCTCAAACTGATGGACAAACAGAGAGGGTTAACCGCTGGTTGGAAGAGTATCTAAGGCATTTTTGCTTTGAGACTCAAGCATCGTGGGACCAATGGTTGCATCTAGCTGAATTTTGTTATAATACCACCAAGCACACTTCAATTGGTATGAGCCCTTTTGAAGCCATGTTTGGCTGTAAAGCTCATGTTCCATCAACCATTATTGATCAAGCATTAACCAGCCAGCAACCCAAGGATGATTTGGCTCACATGACTGCTCTATTACAGCAATGTAAAGATAATATGGTAAGGGCCCAAGCAAGGATGAAGGATTATGCTGATGAGCATAGGAGAGATCTTCATTTTAAAGAAGGGGATTATCTATTTCTCAGATTACTAAGTCCAGGCATGCTTCTTTGAAAGGTAACACCAATGTTAAGCTTGCTCATAGGTATTATGGACCTTACAAGGTTTTGAGGAAAGTTGGGGAAGTGGGTTATGAGTTGGAGCTTCCATCATCCTCTAGAATACACAAAGTATTCCATGTATCACTTCTCAAGAAGTATTTGGGGCCTAAGGAGCAAGTTATGGAAGAGCTACCTCCTATGGATGAAGAGGGCCAGATTGAGTATATACCTGAGAAGATCCTTGGATTTAGAGATCATGTGTTGAGGAACAAGTCCTACATGGAATATCTTATCAAATGGAGAGGTCTACCTGATGAGGAGTCTTCATGGCAGCCATCTACAATTGTGGAGCAGTACCCTCAATTGCTTAGCTGAATTCTATGGCCAAAATTGTATCTTTATGAGCAGATTTGATTTTCTTTTGCTATATGGCATACATGGACATGCTGCAGCCAGCATTCACTATCCTTTCTCAGATCAGCATGTCTCTCACTGGATTATATGATCAGATCTGTTATATTGGACAGCATAGCTCTTCCACCCGGTTGCTTGATTTCTTGGGAATATTATATGATCCATTTACAGTTCAGCATGCCTACAGGGAGGTATTTGACTGAGAAACTTCATTGTTCAGCTGATATGACCGGAATTGAGCTGTTCAGGTTTACAAGGAGCATTGTATGTCCAAGTTACAGCCTTTACAAATTTGAGGACAAATTTCTATTTGAGGAGGGAGGATTGTAACAGAGGGTTACTTTTTACTTAGGCTAAACTTAGGCTAAAGTTAGTAGAAAGGCCTTTATTGGCTTGTAAGTGTTTTTTCTTTTTTTAAGGGGGTACCATAAGTTGCCACATGGCATCCTAGGAGGTAATCCCATAAGCAATACTGCTTTGTACTACCCTGAGCCATACCTATATAAGGGCTCTAGTTGTACTTGGCAATTCATTCATTACTTGTACTTCATTACTGAAATAGAATATACAGCAAGAGTTCAATACTCAGCTGAATTCTAAAAAGGATTTACTTCCTCCTGTCCTTGTGCAGCCCCTCACAAGTCTCTGTTGAAGATCCAGCCCATGAGCAGTCCTGTTGAATCTCCCCCGTCATCTCCTCCCCCCCACCTTCTTCTCCCCCCCGCCATCTCTTCCGTCCCCCTCACCCTCTCTTCTCTTCTCCCCCCCCGGCATCTCTTCCGCCCCCTGCCTTCTCCTCGGCCTCGCCCCGCCGTCTCCTCCGCCTCCCACCGCCATCGCCTCCCCCCGCCTTCTCCTCGGCCTCCCTCCCGCCCCCCCTCCCATCCGCCTCCATCTGCTGGCCCCTTGCCTCCCCCTCGCCTTCCCCACCTTCTCCACCTCTTCCCCCCCGCCTCTTTGCCTCCTCCCCCCTGCATTCCCCTGCTGCCACCCCGCCCCTGTTCCGCATCCTTCTCCCTCCTTTCCTGTCTTCTTCCGTTCGCCTCCTCTCCGCCTCCTCCATCAACATCTCTATGCTTCATCCCGCCCCTCCTCTTTGCCTTTTTATCTTTTCTCCCTTTGTAGCAGGGTTTTTTGTGCTTGTTCGGAGAAAGAAAAACTCGGTGGTGACCCTTGGTCTGGCCAGAGGGGCTCTATGGCAGCACCCTTGAATCCCACAGCTGTAAAGGTCCTTTCTCCAACCGACAAGCAGCAGGTAAAGCAAGCAGTTCAATCCCTCCAAGACAAGGTGACAGGTGCGAGAGTGGATCCAGGCAAGCTTGGCACTACAAGGTGACCACATTCAGGAGGTCACTACCTATGGAAGAGGCGTCTTGCTCATCCAGCTGAGCTCCCCCGATACTGCCTTGACACTTGTGGAGCAAAGCCCTATCCTCCTTGGCCCGCATTTGGTGTACGTCTTTCCTTGGTACCATGGCTTTACAGTGGAGGACATGGACACAACACACCATGTTCCCTGTTTTCCGATTACGCTCCGCTTTCCAAGGCTCCCAAAGAAGTATAGAGCCATCCTCCACTCCATTGGTTGGGCATTTAGCACCGTGCTCGAGTCTCTGCCAAATTCAGCCGCTTCAGTGGTAGCAGATGACGGGGTCCCCAAGATCAGGCTGGTGGTTGAGAGCCCAGAGTCCCTCCCAAAGTTGATCCTCCTAAAGACCCTTGAAGGGAGCACACTTCGCTAGAGAGTGGAGATTTCTCGGTTACCACACCAGTGTCTTCGTTGCAGACAGATGGGTCACCTAGCCAAAGATTGCCCCCGCGGCCAAGGCCGTGCTTCTCCCCCCACCCCCGTCGAGCAGGAAAAGTCAGCACGCCAAAGCCCAGCACCCCCCCAGATAGGAGCAGCAGAAGTCTCACACCCCCTGGGTGACCTCCTCAAAAGGGGACTAGACCCAGGTTAAAAAGAAAAAGAAACCAAGCAAACAGGCCCGCAAGCGTCGCAAGCAAAGGGCTAGACGTAGAGAGAGAGACAGGGCTTTTCGAGAGGCACCTGAGGAGGAGCAGCAGCAGGAGCCCTCACGTGGAGATACACCTCCCCAAGCAGAATGGGCCACTACCAAGCTAGAGGATTCTCCCGTGATGGAGGTTCAACACCCGCACTCACCCTTGCATCAATAGCGAGCTCTTGACACTGCGATGGCGAAAGATGCGGATGTTAGCCAGGCGGCTGAGGAGGTACGAATCCAGAGCCCCAACGAGCCTGATCAGCAAGGGGCCTGTGGTCGCCCCTACTCCCTCCCACCCCCTCCATATCCCGCTCGCTCTCCACTCTCCCCCCTCCCTCTTGGATTTCCCCCACGCCCTCACCCCCCCCTCGCCTCTCCTGCTATGGTCACCCTCACCACCTGCCCCCCTCCCTCCGCCTCCCTCCCTCCCCACTCGCCCTCCCCCCCTCTCTCCAGCTCCTCAAAAGGTTCTTCAGCCTCCCACCCCTCCCCTACCTCGACACCCCTGCCAACAGGCAAGGGTAAGACCACATCCCCTTCCGCTTCCTCACCGCAGCATCCTGCCCAGTCACGGAGGGAGCCAGAGGGAAGGGACTCGTCCTCCTAGTCAGCACCTCCCAATCTCCAACCTAGGCGTCCCTTACCGCAGACTTCTGGAGATTGGGACCCTGGAGTTATCTGAAGATTCTGGACTCTTCCTCTCTACCCCTGAAGGTAACGCTTGTGGTTTTGCAGCCCCAAAAGGGAGCTCAATCAACGTAGTGGGCTCCCAGACACACCCGGTTTGGAGATTCCACTTCGCATCCATAGGGTTGGAGAAGTGGTCTCCAGAGGTGTTTGATGCTCTTATGGGAGATCAGATTTCACGCATGATGGACAAGTGGATGGGGCCACAAGGACTGGACCTTTGGCATGCCCATGGTGAGGTGAATTTTCAGCTAGGCTTCACGCGAGAGAAGCCGATGTGTGGTTTGGCGGTAGGACTTATCGAATTGCCGCTTGAGGCACAGGTTGATCATGCATACTACTGGCCACTCCAGAAGTGTACAGAGTTGTTCAGGGTGGAAGTCTCCTTCATGATGGAGTGGGCACGGAAGATTGGCATTGAGCCAGTGTCCACCTTGGTACGTCAACATACAGACACGGACTACTCGCCCTCCAAACCCCCGGCAAAGTCACATAAGGCAGTCTTTCTGAAACAGGCACCCACTCACAGAAGATCTTCAATACATCTCAAGCCGTCATGCGCCAAGAGCAATTCACATTTGATGGGTCACCTGTTGAGATAGTTTCATCATACACTTAACTTGGGGTTGTCTTTTTCGAACCCATCTTCACTATGAGACCCACAATGCAGACACGCTTGGGCAGAGGATACGCTTCATTGGCCAGACTAGAGAGGCAATGCTTCTACTCGCACTTTCAGGATCCATCAACCAAGGGGTTGCTTTTTGACTCCTTGCTCCGTCCAGCGGGGATGTACAGCAGCCGATGCTGGGGGCCAGACTTGTCGAATACAGAGTGGACCTGTGTGGAGTAGCTACATGTTCTCATGTTATCACGGATGATTCATGGTAAGCCATCCGTTCCTCACTGGATCATTCAGGCTGAGTTTGCTGCATTTCAGGTCATCGCGTATCTATACCGAGTCAGAAAGTATGGGGATTACACCTTTGGGCGTAGTAGGCTACCATGGCTAGCATTGTCCTCTTCTATGGCACTTGCAGCAGGAGGGGACCAGAGGTGCTGGTATGCACGCACAGGAAGGGGGCTCGATCAACGTAGTGGGCTCCCAAACACACCCAGTTTGGAGATTCCAGTTCGCATCCACATGGTCGGAGAAGTGGTCCAAAGGTGTTTCATGCTATTATGGGAGATAGAATTTCACGCATGATGGACGAGTGGATGGGGCCACACGGACTGGAGCTTTGGCACGCCCATGGTGAGGTGAATTTTCAGTTAGGATTCACGCGAGAGAAGCCGATGTGTGGTTTGGCGGTAGGAGTTGTCGTATTGCCACTTGAGGCAAAGGTTGATCAGGCATACTATTCGCCACTCCAGAAGTGTGCAAAGTTATTCGGGGTGGAAGTCTCCTTCATGATGCAGTGGGCATTGAGCCGGTGTCCACCTTGGTACGTCGACGTACAAACACAGAGTACTCGCCCTCCAAACCCCCGACAAAGTCACATAAGGCAGTCTTTCTAGAACAGGCACCCACTCACAAAAGATCTTCAATACATCTCGAGCCATCATGCACCAGGAGCAGTTCACATTTGATGGGTCACCTGTTGAGATAGTTTCATCATACACTTATCTTGAGGTTGTTTGTTCCTAACCCATCTTCAATATGAGACCCGCGATGCAGGCACGCTTGGGCAAAGGATATGCTTCATTGGTCAGAGTAGAGAGGCAGTGCTTCTGCTCGCATTTTTAGGATTCACCAACCAAGGGGTTGCTTTTTGACTCCTTGGTCCATCCAACGGGGATGTACGACAGCCGATGCTGGGAGCCAAACTTGTCGGATACACAGTGGATCTGTGTGGAGTAGCTACATGTTCTCATGTTATCACGGATGATTCATGGTAAGCCATCCGTTCCTCACCAGATCATTCAGACTGAGTTTGCATTTCAGGTCATCACGTATCTATACCAAGTCACAGAGTATGGGGATTACACCTTTGGGCATAGTAGGCTACCATGGCTAGCATTGTCCTCTTCTATGGCACTTGCAGCAGGAGGGGACCAGAGGTGCTAGTATGCACGCACAAAGAGATGGTTTGAGCGACTTGGGCTTCACATGGATAGACTACCTCCTTCCAGTACAGCATGGATGCTTCGTTTTCTCCCCTCCTATTTACACCTACACACATTTCGGACCTAGTTGGGACCGAGTGAACTCCCAGTGAAGCTTAGCTTCTACAGAGTTCACTGCTTACATATCACAGAGGGTTTCATTGACCCCCCAAAATACACACAGACCTACTTACCCCACTCACTGAGGATCTCTATTGGGCAGTTCCGGGTCTCCTCAAATAGACTTCGTATCGAGAGTGGCAGAGCAGAGCGACTACCCAAGGAGAGGCGCATAACATTATGTGACATGCACGAGATTGAGACAGAGAAGCACTTCATCTTCAAGGGTGTCCTGTTTACTATGAGATCCGAGGACGTTTCTACTGCCTCTTCAAAGATAGCTGTGGGATTTTGGCCCGATTCCTCTCCTACCCAGACTAGCGATGTTTAGCAGGTTTCATTCATGAGGTACTCAAACACGGAGACAGGAGTAGATTTTTTCCTTGGCTGATCCCTCTTAGAGCTCTATCACGGAGTTTTTTCAGCCAAATCACATGGACCCCCACGAGACGAGGCCTCGACATGACCGTGACCCGGAGCCAATGACCCAATAGCTCAGACAGAGGGTTGACACACAAATCACACTTGGGGACATCCCCTCCCTGTTTAGAGTCAGAGCCCGACCGACAGGGGTCACAGTGGCCTTGGTTAGACACAGAGCTATGACCAAGAGACGTGTCAGGGCTGCACCTGTGAGTGGCCGACAGCACTCTATCTCCGATTTCATGCCCCCATTGCCTCATCCACCCTGACGTACTAATGATGATGATGATGATGAGATTGATATATAGTCGACCACCGACATGACTATGTTGTACTTAGGACTTAGTACTACCATTCTGCATTTTTTACATTTTGCATTGGTGTGGATGCTCGTTTGGTAGCTCCACCACCACAGCTCGGTTTGTACCAGGTTTTGCACAGTCTCATAGAGCCATTGGTCTTCCAAAGACTTTAATAAACTCTCTCTCTCTCTCTCTCTCTCGCTCTCTCTCGGTCACACTGTACATCAGATTTAAATCTTTGACAGAAACCCTTATAAAAGTACGTCTAGAGAGCTGCCTGAGACATTAAGGGCAGGTGAAATAGGATCAAGCCAGATGTGCACCCGCAAGCCCTTTGGAATCAACCATATAACAAAGAGATTCAAAAAACTTACAGAGCGAAACACACCATTAATGCCTGTAAAATTATGAATTGAGGAAAGATTGATACAAAATGTGCAGCAGTTGATTTTGAAAAAATAGGATGGACATTGTGGATACAGGAATAGCATGAAGGTTGTGAAGCAGCACAGGTGACGACAGCTGACACATTTGATGAACACGTATCAGAACTACACTCACAATCTACTCATGCTCTGCAGTGGTGCGCACTGCACCGTAATACAGAGGACTGAAACACGATCATGATGCAAAGGAACACGATTGCCTCTGTATATAAAACTCTTGGGAGCACACACCCGCAACAGCAAGAAATTATGCCTTGTGACTGTCGTTAGTGAAGAGAAAAAGCCGACTAGAGGTACTAATTGCACATAGTGTCGCCCATCATGACCCTAAATCTATCTTTTTCTAGGTGAAGTTCGGGCGAACCAACCAAACATGTGAAGGCATCAAACATTAACATCTTCAGTTATCGCTGTTAAAAACTACCATACCTTCACGGTTACCCCTAAACCACCATCTTCAATAAACAAATCATCAAAACCGTCAAGATCATAGATCCAGAACGAGACTAAGCACATTGTTAGACGAAGGTTAAGCAGATTAGATTGCAAGGATCAAACATGTTGGGGCACTTTAGCAAACGATATTCTTTCAAAAATCCAATGAATTTAGCTCTTTGGAGGCATCACACCATGACAGATAAGCTCCACCTCGTCTCCTCAAAGTGCTAGAAGTCCGGATCTCAGCGAAGAGCAACAATCTCCCATGTTATGCATTCAGGAACATGCCCAAACTCTCAACTCACCGTACGAACTCTTTCTCCTCTTCGCTTTGGGATTTTTCGCTCTTCTTGCAGGGTGCATCGTGCTGATAAACGTCATCTGCAGGGTCTTGTACGCCGGGCAATCTAGGAGCTCATCTGTTGCGTACACCAAGTCATGGAAAAAGCTTCGAGACAAAGAAGAAGAGGAAGCAGAGGAAGACCAAAATGAAGAGGTAGTCTAGAAAGAGAAAGACCACAGGGAGCTTGTGGTGCTGGTCCGCCATAGCCAGAGAGCTTCCAAAAGCTTGTGCTACACAGAGAAGCCTGATTTAATTTTACTGACCACCTAGCTGCGTACACCCAGAAATAGGCCCTTAGATACTCAATGTGGGCTTTTAGATTTACACTGTAATGGCCGACTTGGATCCCGGATTGGTGGACGTAGTAGTCCACAACTGTAAGTTAGGAGCTAATTACCTCGACTATCCGAGTTAGTCAAGCTCTAGTCACATAGAAGAGGCTTTGGTGCCTAAAAAGCTTCGGGAATCTCTGAAGGTAGATTTCTGCGGTTGTGTTGAGCACATTAATTCTGTTGGGAAAATGGTTGGCTCTGGCTCATATTCTCAACATTCAAGGCCGTAGTTTTCTAGCCTACTATGACCAAGAATTGTAGCAATGAATAGAAACAATTGAACGATTAGGACCAACCTTAATCTAGAAAGCTGAACTTGTAGTCCAGAAGGGAGCTAGTGAAAAGTGAGAAGAAGAATGAATCGCTTTGGAAGGAGCTGTTTTTTAGAAAGCTTCTAGCCTTTCAAATTAATCCAAGATCAAGCGTCTACAAATGTACACGTGGCTCAAGGAGAGCTCACAAATTTAAACTAGGTTGCCTGCCAAATCTTAGGACAATAGGTGGCAGAGCTTGCTTGATAGGGCCACCAACTTGGATAAAGTGCTAGGGCAGACAACCAAGTTGTGGATGTTGAACCATAAGGAGCAAAGCAAAAGCGATGGCGAAGCAAATAAAGGAGAAACCAATCTATGGCCTAAATCTCAAATCAATCATATACATCGAACCACACTAGAGCCCCAAGAATGATGGAGTTCGTGCATCATAGAGAGAGTGGCCAAAAGTCACAGAGTAATTCTGCCAACGGTCTTGACAAGAATTCATGCTGGAATCTCAAGAGGATCTTCAACGATTTGTCTCATCAGTGGCTTCAAGGGTCAGAGTATTCAATGACTACAAATCAGGAGTGAGCAGAGAGCATTTAAGGGAGTAGTAGTCAGCAGTGAGGTGGTAGATATTTAAAGTACTAGGTGGTTGGTGTTATGGCATTTAGCTACTGGAGCGAGTCTAGAGATAGGTTAGGCAAGTGCATGGACAGAAGACAAAGTCATGGGTGTGTTAGTGTGGCAATGTCATTTATATTGCATATTATGACTGATCTTTTCTCAAAATTAAGTCAAAGTCATTTGGCAATATATGCACTATGCATTCATTCATCGTCCATCGTACTATCTTTAATAGAAACAATCAAATCTTCATGAGGGTTTGTGAGCAAAACAAAACCATTCTATGATGAGCAATCATTTCCACTAGGCCATCTAGAAATAGGTATATTGCCTTTGCAGAGCCTAGAGCTTGGGCAATCCAATTGCATGTTCATATATCCCCCCCAATATCTTCCCCTCATTCTCCATTCTCTTCATGCCTTGGTGATGTTGAAGAAGCTACTTGTACTCTAGGATGAGCTCTTCTTCATGGATTTGGCAATTCTCCTTCATGTTTTCGTGGAGATCTTGGTGAAATGGATGTAATCTTTCATTTGATGCCTTGACTGTTGCTCAAAGGGTGTGCTTGTGTCATTTATTAGTGAATGCATATTTTTATTGAGTTAGCTCGTTGAAATTCCAGTTACATGAATTTCATTATGCAAATGATATGGTGCCTATCTTTCTCTTTAATTTCATTGTAGATTCTACAATTACGATTTATTATATGCCATTGGTTAAGCCGTTGTGTTGAAGTTGATCTCTACTATTAGGGAATGGTGTAACGTAGGATAATCAAAGCATTACAAGATCTTGTGCCTTGTGAAAGGACTTACTCTTTTGATGGAGTTGTAGGAAGGTAAACCTAGCATAAGGTCCAATTGTTTCCTCCATATTGTTTAAAGGAATTGATCACCAAAAGCCATAGAACTTGCTCTCCTTGAGTGAAAGGAAAAAGGAAAGGTTCTCTTTTTTGTTGCAAAGAGAGCGAGTGGGTTTTCCTCTTAAGGAATTGCATGAATGCAACATTACACTTAAAATTCCCGCAATTAGCAATACCACTGTGTTCTACCCCTCTCAAAAGTAAATTATCATCAAGTAGGTGGCTATATCGCTAAGATAGGTAAACCTATTGTACATGGACCATTGTCCCCATTTCCCACCCATTAAGTGAAAATTTTTTGGACTAGCGGCTTTTGTATCATGACATAATAGGGTGGAAAGTGTTACGTGTATGTTCACTTTTTTTAAAATTGAATTCTCGTGGAAGTCTCCTCAATGATGATGATATTCCTCTTAATGATGTGACATATCTTTTATAATTTTCTTCCAAAGTTAGAAATTCTTTTGGAGGATCATATCATGTGTTGTGACTTAAGGGGGACATGTTTCACTCTTCCAGTGTGACTTCAAAATAGAGGGAAAAGGAAGAGAAAAGAGGGAAAAAAAGGGGGTGTGGGGGGGAGAGGAACATGCACATTCAAGTAGAAAAAAGTCTTGCAATAGAATCTCCAAAAGTTATTGTCCATCCCTATTGATTGGAGACCAACAAAGCCTAGGAGCAATACTCGAAGCCCAACAAAACAACAACCTCTTTTTGAGGGCTTCTTAGTAGGCAAAGGGTATAACAGAACCCCAAAAACAAGTTGTGAAATCACCAAGCGATGGGGGGCAACTGCTATGAGAAGCTACTTAGAAAGGGCCACGAAGAAGTGGCAATGGGAGGGCCACTAAGTGCAAGTAGGGGAGATAGAGAGACCAAAGTAAATGGGGGGAGGGAAGATTGAGCAAGGGGGGAGAGGTAGGGAAACGGGGGGGGTAAAAGATAGAGGAGAGGAGGGGGAAAGTGACGGCCGAGGCGCTCTCGCACCGAGGGCATCCAAATGGTCCATCTCCTACCCTTTCAGACAACTTAGATGCCCCTAACTGTTTGATCCCATGGGAGGAGATCAACTTAGATGCTCCTAATCATATGATCCCTTGGTTTTTGTTGTCTCTATGCCAACATGGACTTAGGTAGCACAAAATGTGTGTGTACAATAGTGGGGGCAATTCGCACTTGGTTATAGCTACTAAAGCCATCCAAGAAGCTATATATCTATGATCCAACCACCTTTTGCAACACTGTTTTGGTTAAGGGTAGGGGATAGTGATACTTGATTGTGGCGGGATTCACCTTCTTTAAGTTAACACATATCCTTAGCTTCTTATTGTGTTTAGGCATGATGATGATGGGTGAAACCCAATCAGTGTGCTCTATCTCATAGATGAACCCGACATCTAAGAGTTTTTCCAATTCGTCATAGACCATGGTGCCATATTTTGGATTTGTTCGATAAGGTCTACATACCTTAGGGTGGGCACCTTCCCTCTAATAGGTATCCTGTGTATTGCCAATTTTGGTGAAATTCCCTTCATTTCCTTATATGACCATGCTAGGCAGTCTCGATATTCCATTAGGAGTGCTTTTAGCTTTGTTTCCTCTTCTTGTGTGAGCTGTTTCCCAATGAATACCAATTTCTCTTCCTCCCCTTCAAGGGCGAGGTTTACTATGTGAGTTTTGGCCGGTCCCTCATAGATTGTAGTCTCTCCAATGTTATCGGCTTCTTGCACTTCAAATTCTCTTACTAGCCTTGGCATTGCTATGGGGACACTACCACTTGTGTAGTTCTTGAAGTAATCTGGCACTTCTTGAAGATCAGCCTCTAATGGTGTTGAGCTAGCCTGACATGGACTATGGTCACTCAATGGCATAGGATCATTAACCAATTTTTGAGGCTCTTGTGGACTTTCTTTTTTTGAAGTCTAATTAGCAAGCTTCATCCACACGTGGCTTAAACTTTTGAAACTTCTTACATTGGGAACTATGGGGTAACTTTTCCACTAGCAAAGTATTCCCAAGTAATGGTTCATTTGCTATGCATGCTCCTTCAAGTCCATTAGGGGACCATTCAAGAGGAGGTGTCTTAGATTTTGGGGGAGCTGGCTTGGTAAGATACAACTCAACGATCCTAGTTTGGACTCGTTCGAACTCATTCAAGTGGTCAAGCTTGGCTTTGCAGCGATGTCCTCCTTCAATTTTTGTTGTCTTTGTGTCAACATGGACTTAGGTAGCACAAAACGTATGTGTATAGTAGTGTAGAGAGAGAGAAAGAAAGAAAGTTTATTAAAGTTTTCGGAAGACTGATGGGTTTATGAGACTGTGAAAAACCTGGTACAAAACAAGCTGTGCAGATGGAGCTACTAAATGAGCATCCACATCAATGCAAAATGCAAAAATGCAAAATGATAGTACTAAGTACAACATATTCATGTCAGTGGTTGACTACATATCAATCTCAACACCACCACCACCATCATCATCATCATCAACATCATCATCATCATCATCAGGACATCAGGGTGGATGAGGCAATGGAGGCATGAAATTGGCGATAGAGTGCTGTCAGCTACTCATCACAGGTATGGCTCTGTGACATCTCCTAGCCATAGCTTTGCGTCTAACAAGGGCAATAGTAACCCCAATAACCCCCGTCAGATGGGCTCCAACTCTGAATAGAGAGGGGATGTCCCCAAGTGTAATCTATGTGTCAACCCTCTGTCTAAGTTGTCGGGTCATTGGCTCTGGGTCACAATCATGTCGAGGCCTCATCTCATGGGGGTCCATGTGAACTCGCAAGAAGAATGCCATGATAGAGCTCTAAAGGGATCTGCCAAGGAAGAAGTCTCCTCTTGTCTTCGTGATCAAAGTATCCTCTCGTGGCGCCTAACTACCTCATGGATGAAGTCTGCTCCTGTCTCCGTGTTCAAAGTATCCTCTCGTGGTGCCTGACTACCTCATGGATTAAGCCCGCCAAACATCTCTAGTCTAGGTAGGAGAGGAATCAGGATAAAACCTCATAGCTATCTCTAAATAGGTAGTAGAAGCGCCCTCGTATATCATAGTAGACAAGGCACGTGAAGATGAAGTGTTCCTTCGTCTCAACCTCCTGCATGTCACGTAATGTGCACATGCGCCTCTCCCTGGGTAGGCCCTCTGCTCTGCCACTGTCGATACGAAGTCTATGTGAAGAGACCCGGAACTGCCCAATAGATATCCTCATTGAGTGGGGTAGGTGGATCTAAGTGTATCCTGATGGGCCAATGAAACTCTTCTCTGTGATGTGCAATCAGTGACCTCTATAGAAGCTAAGCGTCACTAGGAGTTCGCTTGGTCCCAACTAGGTCCAGAATGTGTGTAGCTATAAAAGATCCTCACGGATTATTTGGTTGGCCTCGTGTGACGGGAGGGGAGAAAACGGAGCGTCCATACTATACTGAGAGGGAGGGAGTCTATCAATGTGGATCTCTAGTCACTCAAACCATCTTTTAGTGTGTGCATACCAACATCTCTAGTCCCCCCTTGCCGAAAGTGCCATAGGGGAGGACAATGCTAGCCAAGGTAGATTGTTGCGCCCATAAGTGTAATCCCCATACTCCCTAACTTGGAACAGATACGTAATGACCTAAAACGTAGCATCTACCTATAATGGGGATGACCCAAACTCAGCCTGAATGATCTAGTGAGGAATGAATAGCTTAGTGTGAATCATCCACGATAGCATGAGAAATGATCCTTCGCTCGCCATTATAAAGTTTCATTACGGTCTCCTTCACTCCCCCCTAGTGAAGAGGGTGCAGGATGGGACTGGCTGATTTGGGATGTCATATAGTGTGTGTGCATAGTTATGCTAGACTTGAGTGTCAGTGAGTGGTGAGGGGGACCGTCCCTCTGGAAATCTCTGCTAAAAGTCTTTAGAGTTGTTACTAAACAAATGTTCAGTAGTTCCTCCTCGTTCTAACGAACAAAATCTAGTTTCTTTCTACGTACCCATCGATGATACTCGCGTAGCATCTCTAGTTTGCTCAGAAGATTATTTTTGGTTTCAAGTTTGAGCTGACAGCGTAAAGCCTTGCAGGGGTATGAAGTCAATATAAGCGAGAAGTATGTACAAACAGCCCAAGTAAATAGGTGAGTGATTGGCGGTGTAAGCATATGTCATGATAGGTGGAGTAAGAAATCAATGGGGTGGAAGGTGTTGTGCGATGGGGAGTGGAAATACTAAAGAATAAGTAGGTATAATCAGCTCTTGGGGGAAGCGAGAGAGAGAGAGAGATAGATAGAGAGAGAGAGGGAGAGAGAGTATTATCATCTTCTAGAGGCTTCACGGGCCTATGAAACAAAGTACAATCATAGGGATAGCCCATACAATATGCTATGGGCTGAAGCATAGTGCTCGCGAAGGCCCTTTGTAGAGTACTATGCTAAAATCAAACTCAAAATACAAGAAATCAAAACTAGTACACATACTCAGAATCAAGATGCATAGCCTAGTGCCAGGGTGGCTCTTTGCAAAAATGTCTTGTATCTGTATCTTTCGACTCAAGATGCATAGCTGTAACTGGGTGATCCCCCCAAATATAGCTGTGATGGGATGAGCCTCATTGTACATGCCCTGGTGCCTCTACATCATGTGTGGCATCTGTATCTCTGACTACATCTCTTCTCATCAACGTGTCATCCCACTGACCCACCCATCCCTCATATCATCTATCCCCTCCTCCTCCACTGCCTGTGCCCAGGGACAGACTCAAATGTGTAGAAATCTGTAACATGTCACTGGGCTCAATCTAGCTCGGCTTGATTTGTCATTGACTCCTCTTGCTCTCTCGATGCAACAAGGTCTCTCTATGCTGTCGCATCTCCATCAGATAGAGACCAACACAAAGGACATCGCCCCACAAAGCCAAGGCCAACCAATTCAATGAGTTCGAACGAGTCCAAACTAGGATCATCGAGTTGTATCTTACCAAGCCAACTCCCCCAAATCTGAGACACCTCCTCTTGAATGGTCCCCTAATGGACTTGAAGAAGCATGCATAGCAAATGAACCATTACTTGGGAATACTTTGCCAATGGAAAAGTTACCCCACAGTTCCCAACGTAAGAAGTTTCAAAAGCTTAAGCCACATGTGCAGATGAAGCTTGCTAATTAGACTTCAAAAAAAGAAAATCCACAAGAGCCTCAAAAATTGGTTAATGATCCTATGCCACTGAGTGACCATAGTCCATGTCAGGCTAGCTCAACACCATTAGACGCTGATCTTCGAGAAGTGCCAGAGTACTTCAAGAACTACACAATTTAGTGTCCCCATAGCAACGCCAAGGCCAGTAAGATAAACTGAAGTGCAAGAAACCGATAAATTGGAGAGACTCTAATCTATGAGGGACCAGTCAAAACTCACACAATAAAGGGGAGGAAGAGAAATTGGTATTCATTGGGAAATAGCTCACACAAGAAGAGGAAACAAAGATAAAAGCACTTTTATTGGAATACTGAGATTGCCTAGCATGGTCATACAAGGAAATGAAAGGAATTTCACCAGAATCTAGGCAAGGTCTAGATGAATAGACGAGATCATGAGCACTATTGGGATGAAACAAGGGTATCCTTTATCACCTACCCTGTTTGGCCTCTACATTAATGAGCTCAAGATAGTGATGCAAACATAGGGGGGGATGGATGCTCTCTTGCTGGCACTTTGAGCTAGATATTGCTATATGCAGATGATGTGGCACTTTTCTCTTCCTCAATAGAGGGGCCCCAGAGACACCCTAATGCATTACAATTTTTTAATGAGTCTTATGATTTGAAGGTCAACCTTGGTAAAACCAAGGTTACGATCTTCAATACATCTCAAGACATCATGCACCAGAAGTAGTTCATGTTAGATGGGTCACCAGTTGAGATAGTTTCATCATACATGTGTCTTGGGGTTGTCTTCTCCGGACCCGTCTTCATCATACATGTATCTTGGGGTTGTCTTCTCCGGACCCATCTTCACTATGAAACCCACGATGGAGGCCTACCTGGGCAGGGGATATGCTTCATTGGCTAGACTAGAGAGGTAGTGCTTCCACTTGCACGTTTAGGATGCATGGACCAAGGGGCTACTTTTTGACTCCTTGGTCCACCCAGCTGGGATATATGGCAACCCTTGCTAGGGCCTAGACTTGTCGGATATAGAGTGGGCTTGTGTGGAGTGGCTATAGGTTCTCATGCTATTGTGGATGATTCGTGGTAACCCATTCATTCCTCACTAGATCATTCAGGTTGAGTTGGGTTATCCCCATTGTAGCTAGATGCTACATTTAAGGTCATCACGTATCTGTACCGAGTCAGGGAGTATGGGGATTACACTTCTGGGTGCAAGAGACTACCTTGGCTAGCATTGTCTTCCTATATGGCACTTTCGGCAGGGGGCGACCAAAGATGCTAGTATGCATGCATAGAGAGATGGTTTGAGTGATTTGGGCTCCACATGGATAGACTCCCTCTCTCCCAGTACAGTATGGATGCTCCATTTTCTCCCCTCCCATCACATGAGGTCAACCAAGTAATCCGTGAGGATCTCTTATAGCTCACACATTCCTGACCTAGTTGGGACTGAGTGAGTGAAGCTCAACTTCTACAAAGATCACTGCTTGCACATCACAGAGCAGGGTTTCATTGACCCACCAAGACACATGCAGATCCTTTTACCCCACTCATTGAGGATCTCTATTGGGTAGTTCCAAGTCTGTTCACATAGACTTCGTATCAAGAGCGGTAGAGCAGAGGGCCTATCCAGGGAGAGGCGCATATGCACATTATGTGACATGTAGGAGGTTGAGATGGAGGAGCACTTCATCTTCAGGTGCCCTATTCACTATGAGATCCAAGGGCGTTTCTATTGCCTCTTCAGAGATAGCTTTGGGGTTTTGTCCCAATTCCTCTCCTACCCAGACTAGAGATGTTTGGCAGGCTTCATCCATGAGGTAGTTAGGCATCGCGAGAGGATACTTCAATCATAGAGATAGAAGTAGACTTCTTCCTTGGCAGATCCTTCTTAGAGCTCTATCAAGGAGTTCTTCACTAGATCATATGGACCTCCCCAATACAAGGTCTCAAAATGATCGTGACCCAGAGCCAATGACCCGATAGTTCAGATAGAGGGTTGCCATGCAGATTACACTTGGGGATATTCCCTCATTGTTCAGAGTTGGAGCCCGATTGACATGGTTTATTGGGGTTATTGTGGCCCTTGTTAAGCGCAGAGCTATGACCAAGAGATGTCACAGGGCCGCACCCGTGAGTAGCATGTGCCCGCACTCTATTGTTGATTTCATGCCTCCGAGATTGATATGTAGTAGACCACTAATGTGACTATGTTTTACTTAGAAATATCATTTTGCATTGGTGTGGATGCTCGTTTAGTAGCTCCACCCTTACAGCTCATTTTGTACTAGGTTTTTCACACTCTCATAGACCCATCGGTCTTCTAAAGACTTTAATAAACTTTCTTTCTTTCTTTTCTTTCTCTTTGTCTTTCTCTCTCTCTCTCTCTCTCACACACACACACACACACACACACACACACACACACACACACATGCAAGGATGGATGTGCGTGCCTATGCATGCACACACACACACACATACACAAGCCAAGAGCAAAATTAAAAAGACATATCAAGATAATACTAACTTCAAATTTGTATGCAGAAAAACGTGGAGAATGTAATGCAACTACAAAAGACCACGATCGAGTGTACTACATGAACGATAGATAATTCTCACATGATATCGATTGTGAACGTTTTATATTACTCTAGATTCATATTTCATATACATTTTATTATGCCACTTTTTACTACATGGAGATCTTGTTAGGTCGACAGTGTGTGTTAGGTCGATATGTGGATTGCATTTTGTTGAAGGTTGACTTCTTTTACTTCATTTTTTTTGTCTTATGGATTTGGTCAATTGCACCTATCGATATTGATTGATATTAATATTGATATTGATGAGATTAAAGTAACATAATGATACAATGGTAGAAAGTTCAATTGTCGACTTCATTAAAGGCTTGTTAGATGCTCAAAGCAAAGCTAGAGAGTTCAATGTCGATTTCAAATAAGGGATGGTTTCTATGATGTGTATATATGAAGCCCTAATAATCATAAGAGTCCTTTTAATTGGTTATAATTAGGTAAGAATCTCAAGACTATCTTAAGTAGGCTTCCTTTATATATAAAATTTATTTGATGTTTTTGAAAGATTTTTCTTTATTTTTTGTTCTCTACTCTCTTAAGTTTTTAAAAGTAAAATCACCTCCAGGTTTTAGGGTCTATTGTTTGGAGAAACACACTGGAATGTATTGGTCTCCAAGATCTATTTTGTTGATGATCTTAGTTATGTGGTTCATTGCAGTTACCTTGTTTGTACTCATGTGCCAGTGGATGTGCAGTGGTGTGTGTGGTTTAGGTGTGTATGTATGTATGTATGTATGTATGTATCTTTTATATAAGAGTATGTATTTATGAGGGCAATCTAAATTATTTATCTTCATGTGTTTGGGTGTGTATGTATGTATGTATGAGAGTATGTATTTATGAGGGTAATCTAAATTATTTATCTTCATATGCTAGATAACGTTCTCTAAAAAAGGAGTTTATATATATATATATATATATAAACTTTCATGGTTGACCTAATAAGATAT